>NW_020225311.1:0-4110 GCF_003070985.1 Temnothorax curvispinosus | reverse complement strand
CGCTTAACGAGCACGAATCTTGGCGGCCGTCTGCCTCCGCGTCGTAGAATAATCAGAAACGATGATGAGTGTTAAGGACGCGTTTCTGTGGCCCGACGACACCTGACGCTGTTCGCGACCTCGAGAACATCGTATAAGATTTGTTTTTTTTATATCGCGCAACACAAAAATCCCGGGTCGACAATGAAGAACTAAAGAGAGAAGTAAGAACTAAATTAATTAATAAAGAAGAAATTTGTTTGGTATTTTTTGCGAAATTATGAATCGGCTGTTTCTTCTAGCCCGATAGATCGTCGAAGAAAAGGAGGTAGAATCCGAGATGGAGATTAAAAGTAGGGGATACAGTCAAGGCAGAGATTTAAGATCGAGGTAGACCGCATATAACACTCTTAACACGGCGACTCTTACGGCTGACTTAGCACTGAAGAGTTTCTTGCGCGTGCCAGCAATTTCGCGGGTCAACCGATAAAAAGCGCCGATTCTGTCCGCCGATCACGTACTCTGTCTTCCATGCGGCTCGGGGATATACAGTGCCGCCGCGATAGATGAAAGTCACAGTTTACGATACCGCGCGTCAAGTACCTCCTCGACGGTGGTTTTGCGAATTCGAGCTGGGGCGGCCGCCCATTACGCGCACAAGCGAACGAGAACTGTTTTGCGATTCCCGCAAATGTAATGGTTCCTCATGGGTCGCCGGGGTAGCGACGGTCGATCTTTAGCTGCTTTGATGGAGCGGTCAGTCCTTACACAGACCAATCGAGACCTACCGCGCGTCTTTTTAGCCTCACAGACTCTTCTGATCGCTCTGACGTCAATTTCTTCCCGACCTCATCAAGACCCAAAGTGAGATTTCAAAGTTGCGATTGTTGTTTTTTGCATTCAACTGTTTGACAGGGGAGTTATGATAGATGGGTTATAAAAATCAGTGATGTCATATATGATACTCGCAAACTAAAGAACTTAACGAAATATTTCATTAATAATTCATTATAGCTTCAAAATATTTGTGGCTTTGAGCTGTAAACAGTTGGAAATAAAAAAAAATTTGCAAAATTGTAAAAGAGATGTTTCAATTAGAGATGCATTTTAATTAAATGTTAATGAAATGTGATTTTTTACTTAATTTCGAGTGAACTTTAAGTACGAACAGTTCTTATGAAAAAGATTTTCAAATGCCTTTAATTCAGAAACTAATCATAGAAAGTTGATAAAATTTTAGACTTGTCATCAGGGACACAAGAACTACAACATATCAATAAATTCAAGCAAACAGACCGAAAACATTTTTCTCATAAGAATCGCGCGGGGTTTTTTCAACAAAAAAAAATATATAATATATATTTATGCGCTAGGTCATATATACATATATCTGCAAAGAGTTAGTAGCGAGATTACGTTTTCGCGTATTTGATGCATTAGAGCAGTCAAGAGTTAATTACTATTATTAGGCAATAAATTATGTGGCTTCATCTAGAGTTATGAGTTCGTTGTACCCGGTACAGACATCAGCTCCTTATCTACGTGTATAGCAACGCTATATTTGCCGAACTCAATCCGAATCTAGCATATGCTAATTACTATTTGATTCATGCGAAGATAACGTCGGTGGACGCTAAATTTATGTTCACCGTTAACGTTGCCGTCTAGTCTCAACGAAGGCATCTCAGCATCTCACTTGGGCGAACTTCCGGCGCGACTTTCTCTCTTCTGTAAGAAACAAGAACCGCCACTCTTATCATGTAACGTCAACGAGATAATGGTTCTGCCAATCAAGTCCGTAATATGATTAGTAAATATCGCCGATCGATGGCAGCCATTCCGCGGATGGCAGCCTTCGACATCCACGTCGCGATAATGTCGTTCCTTTGTTTCTCGGCATCCTCATCGCGAATTGTTCTCTTCTTGTGCCGACTTTATCTTCCTCTCTTCTCTTTCTTTTCAGTGAAATATACGGACATCTTCCACTGTTTCTTTGCGCGGCAAGTCTCCTCGCGAATGGCAGGTGCTCGCCACGTGCAGCAGTACCTGATCACCATCCTTTAACTTTAATAAGACAGCGCTCGCACCACGTAGTGGCATGTTCGTTCGAGGTAAGTGTAAGCGTCACGAGAGATAGGGGCCGCGTTGTGCGGCGGGATGCTTATAATTATTCACATGGGCTGCAGAAGAGCAGTACTTTTAATTTTAAGATCAGCTTTATGGTAGGTCGAAACGTTTTAACGCTGAGAAATGACGGTTTTCGTATCTACGTGCACAAACGTATATCGTTAGAAACAATGAACACGCCTCGGAATTTGAATGAAAAAAAACGCGTTCGTCGAAAACTTTAAAATTTAGAAATATACTCAGAAATTATATCTATTCGCAATTTATTTTCGTAGTGTACATTTTAGGATTCGTTAATCTGGTCAATTAATGAAATGTGAGCAATAGGATCATTAATTTCAGGATGTTTTACATCTTTCATTTCGACACTTGAAATTTTTAATGATTTTAATATTAATTTTCGTTATTTATTTGAGCAATGATATAAATCGTTTGTCAAACAAAGTGGTTCCCATAAGCCATTAGCTTTTAAGAACGTGACTAATGACATCATAAAATGTTTAAGGGTGTTTTCTTAACGTAATGAACGACAGTACATACACGTCGCTCGTTAGGAATACCGTTAAACGCATGTGTGATATTCGAGCTTCGAAAGCACTCGAAACGAATTACTTAACTTCGAACAGGGAGATTTATTTGGCCAACAACGCTTGGTGCAAATTAAAAGTTTCTGGCAATGCTTAACGAATTCTAAGAAAAAAAATGATGTGGGGAAAAAAAAGAGATTGATCAAGATGAAGATGCGTTCCCGAGAAATGCTATCGTTCCCTGTCGTTGCTGCCATTATGAATAATTAAGGTCACTCTGAATAATGAATTGTCAAACTTGATCTACTTTAATCTGTCATTACATCTAAAAAAGATTACTATACTGTATGATATGCAAAAAATTCTTCTCATGCAAAAGCGTTCTAAACATATGATGGCGCGGATTAATTAAGAAGATCAATTTCTTTGAACAATCGATTGACTACCTTCAACTTTTTTTGTCTCTCTCTCTCACACATAATTGATAACTTTCGCATATGGTTATCGCAAGATAAACATGTGTTTCATCAGACACGTGTAAAGATCTGCGTCGTTATTAACACATATGCATCGATTTTGCGTATTAATATCCAAGCGCCGCGTAATCTTACGTTACGCAGAATCGCGCAATCTTTATCTGAACGTCCGATGTCGATCGATTATCCGATTATTAACTTTAAAACTCATGGAACGCTCGACTGACCTCGTTCGCTTGGCGTTCGCGTGGCCGTCCAGTCGAAATTCATTAAAGGAAAATATTCCTTAATAACCCTAATAACGTCGACTAATAACGACGAGTATTACCGTCCGCATAATTACATAAATATCACCGTCGGTATGAATTTTTCACAATTACTTCGACATGTGTTTTCACATGATCAGTAATGTCTCACAATCGCGTGAGGGGAGATCGCCTGCGTTTAATGAAAATGATAATTTATAATTTCGGGAAATTAGTGTGCCACATCAAACGCGATAGAAGTGCAGGCTGTGCGAAAAAGAAGGATTACGGTTCTTAAGAAATTATACTGGAACACGTGCCCGTTGACATTCACGCACGTGCATTCGTGCACATGACATTCACGACCGACTAATTATTAATTGGCCTTACAGCGTAGCGTGCCGCTCGCCACTCGGTTTTGCGTGCCGTTTTTAGGCAGAATAAACGAGTACCAATTAAGAGAAAAAGTTCGATTAAGTTCAAGTTTATTCACCCTGTAATTCCTTGGAAATCTATAAACCATTTTTCAAATTTTTGTTTCATGATTCTTGTATCTAATTGTACGATATTAATCGTAGAAACGATATATGGTTGTAAGTATAAAATAACATCTAGATAATTTTACATACCTTTCCTATTTTAATGTATTGTATAAAACGTGTGATATGCAAATCTTTTTTATCTTTTTCCAATAGTTCGGTATAGATTCTATGATAGAGTTTTCGGTTGACTCTGTGTCAATTGTGAAAAAATCAA
>NW_020225310.1:275708-299328 GCF_003070985.1 Temnothorax curvispinosus | reverse complement strand
AAGCGCGAGCGCGAGAGAGGCGTCCGCGTCGTAGTCGGCGCGCGTTTGACAGAGCAATGTTTTCTCCTCCGGGCGGAAACGTATGGCCGCTCGATCGGCGCGAAATGGACCGGTGAACGGCGAACGCGGACGCGCGACGAACAAAAAACGACAACGGTGAGTTTGCGCGCGCGTGGGGCGCACGTTACGACGTAATGTAAAGGGCCACGAGGCGTCCTGAGCGAAAAAGTTTTCTCGTTATCCATCCATCCGCCCGGGGACCGCCGCGCCGGGCGAAAAAAGGCCGGTAAATTGCGGATCCCGCAATTCCCGCCAAAGCGACTGTGGCCCCCGCGTCTCTGATCCGCGCGCGGCGGATGTTTCAATCGCGCGAGATACGACGACGTTACGAATGCGCGCGCGCGTATAAAATAATCCGCGGGGCTGCCGTTCGTTCTCTTTCACGACGATCTCCGCGGAGACTTGCCGGGTGTATACCGGCAAAATGAGGCGCTGAAAGGGACGGAATCGACGGTGATGTGTATGGTCCACGTAATATATGTATACCCTACGTAAAATCCGCTTTTAGACGCGATTACGTATTTAAAATGGTTCCCCCTCCTAGACAAATCGCGAGTTCGCCTTCCTCCAACGTTGTAAACGCCTCAATTATTTCGCTCCTCGCTCTCTCGTACGGCAGTTAATAAGTCCACATTGTTCGCTCGAAGTATCGAAGTTCTAAATTGCAATATCCCGTATAATTTGTATACGCGTCTTACGCGGGCTTGATAGGAGCGCGGAGATGAAATTCCGGGATCCGAGTCGGGGGGGGGGGGGTATATTTTAACGTTGCTCGACGATCCCGTTTTTCGACGCGGGCGCGGCAATTTCGCGGCAATCGCGCGATTTGTAATTTCGCCCGTGTAACAACGACGACGCGCAAATAGTCAAGCGTCAGAAAG
Source organism: Temnothorax curvispinosus (assembly GCF_003070985.1). Taxonomy (NCBI): domain Eukaryota; kingdom Metazoa; phylum Arthropoda; class Insecta; order Hymenoptera; family Formicidae; genus Temnothorax; species Temnothorax curvispinosus. The sequence continues at coordinate 298,387 of NW_020225310.1, read as the reverse complement.
TTAAATAACACGCGGGGACGGGAGCTTTACTTTCGCGCCGGTCGCGGATCAGTTGCGTTATTGTCGGACAGTCGAGTCGACGGCAGAGGACCGGATTGATACCGGAGCGATCAAATTGGCCGATTTCCCCCGCAATTCCCCCGCGGTCTGCGGTTGCGACGGAATTTATTTTTGCCGATGTAAAACCGCGGCAGCGGAGGTGGCGAGGGTGGTCGGCCGATATCCCGCCCGCGGGATACTTTAACATGAAACGCGAAATTTGCCGGCTCGTATTGCGAGCGACGAGGTGGCGTCGGCCGGCGCGGCGCGGCGGGATTGAATCGGACGTCCATCGATCCGCCTCTTGTCGATATGAATATCTATTAGACGTAATTGATGTCTACCATCCGGCGTAGCGAATGCCGTGGTAAATGTCAAATCGGCCTCGCCCACTCTGACTGATCGGTGTTGTGAAAACGCTTCGGTCTCCGATATAGACGAGCTGCCAGCAAATTGTCTCCTGGAAAAATTTCGCTGTCGTTCGGGACATCGTGATATCGAGCTCGCTTTTAGTTTCCGCTCGACGGCGCACACAGTTTATGCGGAGCGCATTGAAAATAGGACGGAGGTTAAAAGACAGATTTTTGTACTGTGTACGCATTTCGCATTTTATTATTTCAATTTCACTCACGAAATTTCAAATCGCGCGATAAAAGCCAAGCTCTCGCTACGAATTCGTTTAATGCGGTATACCGTTTGACGAGAGCGGTCTCTTGCTGCATTTTTTTACATGCGTGTGCTTAAGTGAGAGCAAATGTGTGTCTAACTGCGGAGATACGACGAGAAAGCTAACGAGCGCGGCACGTGTGTGCTTAATTAGAGTGTTATGGCACGGAAAAGAAAAGAAAGAAAAACGGAGGAAAGATATAAGGGCTATCGGTTGGTAAAGATACTTAGCAGGCAAAAGGGAAGTTTTAACGTCGGGTCGACAGCAAGATTTAGGTGCGGTAATAAGTTCAAGGGATGGTAAGAGAGGAGAAACTGACGCCGGGAAAGGAAAGCCGGGAAGGGGGAAAAGGTCTGCAAAGTTTGCGAGAGTGATAGGAGGACAGTAACGCATTTAATGAAAGAGTAGGTCGGGCAACGCGAGAGGGAGAGGGAGGAGGGAGAAAAAAAAGGGAAAAGGTGTTGGTCTCACTGAGAACGACGAGTTAGATTGGACGGAACAAGAACCGGGGAAAAAGAAGCGGAAGAAAGAGGGGGGCGAAAGAGTAAAGCGCAGGGAAAAGGAAGGACACGCGGGCGACGCGGTCAAATTTAAGAGATGTAGGAGGACAGTAGTGTGGAAGTAATTGAAATCGCGAGATTAATGCGCCGGGGAACACCGACGTTCCACGGGATGTTAATGAGAGAACATTAGATATAGTTCTTATCTTCGTTTTTGCCGAAGACGCGCGCCTCGCGAGTCTCTCCGACGCGCGAAGATTAAAAATCTCGCGTGAGAGAGAGAGAGAGAGAGAGAGAGAGAGAGAGAGAGAAAGAGAGAGTCGTTTCGTGCACGCCAAACTTCAACGGCGCGCGACTCGCGCGTTAAAAGCGTTATTTGGTATTATTAATGTCACCATTATACTGCGACATTAGCGGGCATAGACAGCGTATTGTTGAAAATGAAAATAGATATTAATTACCAGTAATGTAAATTACTCCCGAACTCAATAGAAAGTACTCGACGCGCGCGCGGCGTAACTATAATAATTATTTCGATATTAGTTAACAAGACATTTAACTGGGCGCCCGTTTATGCGGCTCTTGACCAAAATTGATTCACATTTCGCGCATGAACCGTAGCAGGAGATTAATTCGTGTCCAAGATATTATCCCATCCTCGTACACATAATATCCAAATATTCATGTCATCGCATATCCACTATCGCCGCGCTGTAACCACCGCCCGTCCCCCGTGTAAACAGGAAGAATAGACTTGCGCGAGAGATTCCGCAATCGATTGCCAGCTGAATACCGCGTTCTGTTTTACAGCGGCTTCTCTTCTGCATCATGGAAACTCGATGCGAGGGAATTTTTCCTTACAAAAGATATCTCCATTTTTAAAGATACCCAGTGTATTAGAATTTAAAAAAAAAAAAGAATGATACGCGTTGTCACGAATAATTGGTATTCTCGAACGAGCTACCCCGACGGACAGAAAAATTCCGCTTCCGCAGGGTCAATCCGGCGATAAATCTCGCTTTTCGCCGGTGTACATACATCGCGGAAACAGCGACGTAACGCGTAATACTGCCGGGGAACAGGCACCGATCCGCGAATCACGATCCGCCATTTACATCGAGCCGAACTCGATGTCCGAGCGCGGGCTCCGACCACGCGCTCGCTTCCACCTGCCTGCCTGCAGGATATCCAAATCCTGCACCGGGGATGCGGTTCGTCGCTCGATATCCCACACCCTGTCATTCTCCTCTCTTCCTCCTCTCTTTCTCTCTCTCTCTACTTCCTCCATCTTCTCCTCCATCCCCTCCGCCGACCACCGGGTCCCTATAGCAAGAAGAATCGATACATACCTGAAGTATTCCACGTATTTGTCCGCTCTTGGTCTCGACGATGCGCGAGGCGTAGCGGGTCCCCTGCGAGGAAGCCGCGCGACCGCAGCCGGCCAGGACTAGCAGGACGACAATCAGTGGTAGCAGCAGCAGCGCGAGTCCTACGTTGCGCGGGGACCGGGGGCAACGGCCGGGCCTGATCAGACACCACGTCGTGATGACCACCAGCGGCCGGCTCCGGGCCGCCGGCTGGCATGGCAACGGCATGACAGCATTTGCTGGCGGCCACCTGCAGCGACGCCACCAGCATAACCGTACGGCGACCTTGGGTCGTCGCTGGACAGCCGAACCGCGGTATCTCGGACCAGCCGGCTGTATTCTCGTGACTCTCCCCGAGAGCGGCGGCACTCTCCGACGCCGACGGTTTCCGTGAGACCTCTCTAAAATTCGCGTCCCCTTCCCGCGCCGACTACGTCCCACAAGCCGCTCCTCCGTATTCCCGCATTACGGCTCCGGCAATCACTTCCCTTCCGCACGTCTTATTCCGCTCTTAACTCCTTTCCTCCCGGCGGCGCCTTTCGACCGGAGTCCAAGTTAAATTGCTCTCAAAACATCTTGAATAAGAAAGTTGAGAGACAGCCGACCCCCGCGCACCGCCGCCGACGTGCAGATCGAGCGGCTTTGGACGTTGAAAGGCAGGCTCCGGTCTGTAAGCAAGCGAGAAATACGATGTAATGGAACGCCTCCGCAATATTCATCGTTTTATTTTTTTTTTTTTAACAGCAATTCAGGCACACATTCGCTAAAGAGGCACGGGATACACACAATTATAGTACAATTGCCTACGTTATTACGCACACTGAGATTTTTAGATTAGCTAGCGCCAGATTATGCACGATTCGCATAGTAATTCGCGCTCTTTGATTTCATTTAAAAAAAATGCTTCACTGGCGATTTGGCATAAATGGTATAAGCAACGAATGCAAACTCGAACAAATATGCCATTCACATTATTCGCGGATTTGATACGAGCTGCAAATTTCGAATCACGAATCGTGCATAGGCTGGCGCTAGCTTAAAATCGCAATCCCGTTATCACAAATTTGGGGAATATCTTTCGCGATAGAATCTAGTCTTTTACATAAGGCCATCGTTTGTAAAAAAATAAAGAGTCTTTTGTCCGCGTTTGTAATTACAATCAGCCTATCAATGCAAACAGATCGCGCGCTAACGCCGATAGGACTCGCCATTCATCATTTTTTTAAAAGTCGTTGATCCATTTCGATACCGCTGCCCGGTTTTGCAGTGAATCCCCGCCCGGTCGGACGTGACGCACTGATGAACGGACGCGATCTGATCGATCGGCAGTCCCCCGAATTTATGGAATTCGCCGGTCCGGTCGCGCGAAACCTATGGCGTGCAGTGCGATTAATGCGTTTAACCGAATCAATCACTTTATTAATTAATCCTACCGTATACGATCGGCGCAACAACGATCCACGATCATTAAATAAACCGGATTCTGCCGCATTGTCAAGCCCGTGACCACAATCGAATCTAGATTTGTCCTTAAACCTCAGATTAAACACTCGTATTAATTCATTATTAATTTGACGCTAATTCCGCCAGTCTGCGTTTCAGTCCATCCACATCTTTCGTCAGAGATACAAAAGTATTTGTAAAACTTTGATAATTGTTTAATCCTCCAGTGGACGCGTGAAAATTTGAGATTTTAAAGAGCGCATTGGGTGTAAATTGCAATTATTCAAAAATATTATTCATGTTGCACATATTTTAAAATATGTTAACAGGTCAAAATTTTAATTTTAATACTTTTTCGATAATAATCGGTTTTGTATGGAAATGAGTCTGGAATACTTATTTTTTACAAGCTGTTGCGGGGTGTAAAATATACACCCCACGCGCTCATTGGAGGATTAAGATAGAAATAAATGAGTAAACGCATAAAGGAGATTCTGAATAGCTATATCAATCGTAATTCATGTAGTGCAATTTTTCCGCGGTGAAAAATCTATTTGTCAGAATTGTACCGGTTGCGCAAATACCACTTTCCTTAAATCTCGATGCGAATTCGACCGCGAGCGCAGAAAACGCCTTCCAAAACGTCGCAGCCGAGCGAACCGAGCACCGTGAGCGGCCGCATTACCTTAAGTCTCAAAAATGTGAAGAAGGGAAGTGAGTGTCGCGGTACAGATACCGACGAGGTGGCTGACGCGAGAGGCGTGAGGACGACTGAGAGGAAGGGTTGCGCGGGAGGATGGAGGAGACAGCGAGGCACTGATTGCACCGAGAAACTTATCTCCCCGCAGGACATCTCGCTGATCAATCCCCCTTCCCCTCGCTCCTTCCTTCTGGTTTCAATCTCTCGCATTTCTGAGCTCTCCCCCCGATCCCTCCCTCTCGCCACTTTTCTCTCTCTGCCCCGTGTTTCCACTTACTAAGGGTTAACTAGACGATGCCGCTGCTGGATCGTTCCGCGAACTTTCCCGTTTCGCTAACGATATCACCGCGCCAATGGCTGATTTAAATTTTTAATCGCGGCTACATCGTTCCCGATGGCGCGGCGATTGATTGGCGCCATCCGTTCGGATCTTTCTCTCTCATCACGAACGAGAATTTCCATATTTCGCTCGCGCGATTGTTGCGGATTCGGAGCTGACGGGAAACAAATTAATTAGAAAGGGCGAATCGCGGAATTCGCGCCGAACCAAACTTCTTTAGCTCATTTTCTTTCTTCCGCACTAAATTGCAAATGCAAATATATAGGCCTTGCTTCAAAACTGGCCGCGCCCTTTTTATCGTATTTCATTTACATATCCTCGAAATGCATAAGTTTCTCGGGCAAGAATAGAAATCATTATACGATTTAATAATTTCATATCGGAACTCATCATCGCGGCATTTTAATGAGTTTCCGCTGTAGCTTCTCCTAAAGCGCGCATAAATTATTGCTTGTATTATTAAACTTTTAAGTAAATCCATTTACTCGACGCGAATGCATTTCCGTGTCGCCGTACATTATAACTCCGTACGTTATTACGTAATATGATTTATTTAACGCAAATGGATGGCGACGATTCGGACGAGAAATATACGGCTGAATATGTCTTTTGGCAGGTTGCGTCATATCGCATTCACCGACGGTGTACATCGACAACGCGTTTTCCTCAATTTTTCGGAACGAAAAATTGGCGACGATAATAGATACGGTGGGAAGCCCCCCCTCGGCGGGGGAGTTTAAGTACTTACGATAAATTACAACTTTGATATTCAGAACTTTCCAAGTCGCGGAGAAATACGAGATAAAGTTCCTTGTTCCGGTTTATTTTTCGCAAATCGATGCGCCGCGCGCGCGGCTCGGGTCTCCGCTTCATTATGATACCGCAATTTACGTCGCTCTTTCTTTTTACCTTTCGTGCTCCAACTATCGCGTTCGCGCGGACGAACATCTATTTTAATCTGTCGTAAAAAATTATCGCGAAATTTGTAAGAGGCACTCCCGCGGAGGAGGGAGGGAGAAAGAGAGAGAGAGAGAGAGAGAGAGAGAGAGAGAGAGACGCGAGTCAAAGGGTTAAGAGAGTTCGATCGCTATCAAACTCACGTGCGTTTGCTTAATCCATTATGCATCTTGCCTAACCGATTTAACTGCAGCGCGATATCGATCCTAATGAAACCTCGGCCGTAAGAGGCGGTGATCGATAATCGCGATTAGATCGGCGGAACGTGGGTCAATTCGGTTATCGCGCGAGCGGCAACGCGCGCGCGAGACTTTCAGTCGTTCTGGAATGGAACACCGAAGGCTAATTTAATTCAAGCCTCAATTATCGGTCGTACCGATCCCCCAGGCGGCACTAACTTTCGTCCCTCGATGTGGCGTTCGTCGTTTCCCCAGAGGAGACGGCTCTAGGAATAGGGCGTGTAATATAACTGCGCGATCTTCCAGCCTTGTGTTATATCGTTTTATCTTCGGTCTGACGTTTCATCCGTGAGAATCGAGCGGGGAAAAAATATCGATATCGCGACGAAGCTGCGGCTTTCGCGCTCCAGTCTTCATCTAAGTTTCGTCCAGTCTTATTTTTCAAGCCAGCCAATCTGGATATTTTTTACATCGAATATTATTTATCACCTATTATCTGATTACAAATTTAAAAAAATATCAATCGTTTAAATCGTACACTGTTAAATATTAAAGGATAAAATTTAAACTAACACACACACATACACCTTAAGTTGTATTTTGTTATTTTTAACTACCATTTGACAGCATTATTTTAACTCCACTGGTTTAGTTAAATTAACGATATTGAGGAGTGGCGAACTATAAAAATGGTTAAAAATAACTCAAATTCAGTAAAATTTGACACTACGAATTTAACAGTGTAGATTCATTATAGATAACAGTGTGAATTGAACTAATATCCTTGAAAATCTCACGTAACATTCTGCGTGTTACGAAACGTTCGCGAAACAGATTAATCTCGGAATGAGAGTGGGCGACAAAAGTTTTTAACTACCTTTTTTTCGTTATTGAGTTATATGGGATACCGCGTTATTGCGCCGTCTCTCCTCCGTCGGCGTATTATTACAGGTCTTGCGTTAAATTAAAGCAACGACAACGTTTACTGTTCTAAGGACCTTAAAGGCAATTCCATTTTTCGAGATTCCTGTCAAGTTTCCCGCTCTTTAACAGCGCCGGTAATTTGCGCGAGCTTGGGGATTTCCTAAATTTCTCAAAGTAGTCTCTTTTGAAACGTTCCGAGGACCGTGAGCGCGGGGGGAGAGGAGCAGGAAGTCCCAAGACGCCGTCATTGTCTGTACCACGACTCGACGCCGGGCGTTTGAGGGCGACGAGCGAAAAAGGCGGAAGAGGAGGATGGAGTTACGAAAGTTGACAGAGGAAGAGAAACGCATTCGTTCGTTCGTTCCTGCCATCTCTCCACTCCACCTGCCGATGATTTGACTTTATAATCGAGTCAGCCTCGTTCAATTACAATGGAATTTCTCATGGAATTTGCCGCAAACAGTACGCGATTCAGTGCCGCGGCCCGATCGTGCACCCCGGTAAATATTCGCCCGGTCGGCACTCCCGCGCCGGATGCATAAACCGTGCGCGACGAATGATTTTCAAGCTCATGATTAATTCACGGACGGCAAGCGCCGTTAGTTCCTCGAAACGGGGGGTGGGGAAAATGTTGCTTAACTAACCGTCGGTGTCACGAACGAAAAATATACGGTTTCGCGATACTCGAGTAGGATCCGCGCAATATTATTATCACCGCTGCGTAAGTAACATTGATAGGGTAAACTCGGGTAAGATGGCCATAGTTTTTTAAAATGCAATAAACATACATTTATTTTTGTTATATTTTAACAGTGTTTGGTATATTCTTTCACTGAAGCTTAAAGTACGTAAAACTGTCGAAATTAAGAAGAAAACACTTAACATAAATTTTATATTATCAAAGTATTACAACGTATGCATTGGCCATCTTATCTGACTTTTAAGGAAAAGATGGCCATAGCAGAAAAGATAACCATAGTATTTTTAAATAAATAGTGAAAAATAGAAATACAAATTATAGGTCAAATTACAATTTACATAACTTAATTATGTGTGTAACGTTGATTACGGCAGCTTAACTATAATTTATTGAATGTTATAGCAGCTTTTAGCGGACACATGAAAAACTTTGCAGGCAGTCGAAAGTAAAAATATGATATAATATTCACAATATTGTTATTTTGAATAGTGTACGCACATAAACTACTGTAAATATCGATTATCTTTGAGAATGACTACAAAAATGCACTGTTTAGCCATTATTGGAGAAATTACAGCCATGGGCCATCTTTTCCGTATGGCCATCTTACCCGAGTTTACCCTATCGCATTAATGTCGCAGAATTGGATGTAACATTAAGTCGATACGTGCTTACTCGGGATCATTTATCGTTCTTGACGCATTCCATTATTCTCAACAAACATGCAGCCATAGAAATTACGCGAATTTCATACACCTTATACGTAATAATATTCACGATGCTGCTGCGTCCGGTCAGAGAGAAGAAGAAAGAGAGAGAGAGAGAGAGAGAGAGAGAGAGAGAGGTATGAAACATTTATCAAGGCGCAGCGCTTCGTGGCGAGGTGAAATTCAATGGAAAATAGGAAATCGGGATTCGCGACGAGAGAACACTCGTCCCGGGCCAAGCCTGTTTTCCTAAATACTGGGAAATGTTTATTGAGCAAACACATCTGGGATGCATACGATCGGCGCCGCCGTTCGATCAGTATCTGTTCAATATTTTATGCTAAAACAACCGGGGAACTTGATCACACGCGCGAACGCGTAGGACCACGACCGTTCATCGCTCGTTAATGTATTCATTAGAGGGGATGTCCTGTATATATCTCGTCAGCCACGGTCGCGGTCGTTTAATCCATAAATATTGTCGCGTTTTTTCTTTTTTTTTACGCGACATAAATTATGACGCGCGTGTCAATCACCGCAATTAAAATACCGTCCGCGGTAGAAAAATTACCCTGGTATAATTTCATTATCTTTTGTAAAAAAAAAGATCTAAAAAAAATGAAGGAAATGAAAAAATAATCGTCCGCTCTTAGAGTCGCTATTATAAATCGTGCGTTCACGACGCTTATATCGCATATTTAAATAAAATGACAGAATAAAATATTTCAGAATAAAAAGAGATATAATTATAAAATTGCAATATAATATAAATGACGCCTTCTTCTAGAGAAATGCAGTGTTGACGTATGACAATCTTATTTTTCGTTCTCATTTCGTGTTCTATTCGCGTTCGTTAGCCACGAATTAGAGAGCCTCAGCCGAAAGCCGGTCCTTAAAAAAAAAAAAAAAAACGCAGGTGCAGTAATTTGCGTAAGTACGATTGATGTGGCTAGACCGTTAAAAAGCCGCTCGACGCAATGGCCCTTTCGGTTATTCTAAAACCGGGCTGCAAAACCGCGGAGGGGGCTGCCTCGCTGGTATCGCGCCTCTGCAAGCGAAAATAAGCGCGATCGAAGCACGTAATGGGGGGTACGTCACGCTGACCGCAGATAACACGGTTGGACCCGACCGCCTGTGAACAGTTGAACGAATATCACCGAATAGCGGTGATTTTCGGACGGCCGGAAGTGCGCCTTTTGATGCCCGTTATAAACGTTAAATCGATTAGACGGGGGGAGCCGAGCTTTTACGCGCCGAAACGCAAATCGCGTTTCGAGCGCGGCGGCACGCGAAACAATTCGCCAAAAATTCGGAATTCCATCGAAAACTAGCCGGTCGCGAAAAGATAACGTTTCTCGTTTTTTGTTTACTCGACGTCGCGTTATAACGCTGTGCGATGAGTAACAGAGGGAAACGCGAGGTAGCAAGGGTATTTACCAACATTTCGTGAAATTGCTCTGGCTTACGTTCCGTCGATGCGCTTTTATGCCGCGCAACGCGATGCTACGCGGTGTAACGCGTGTCGAAGTTTTTCGGAAAAGCGCGCGCGCGCGAGGACATTTTATTTTAGCGGAATCTGTAAGCCGGCAATCACTATCGACGTATATTTGCAGCCGGTTTAATGCAGCCGATACATACCGTCGCGTCTATCGGCATATGCGGCGCGGCAACGCTAGAAAATCGATGGCACTCTGATGCGTTAGCGCGGTGAACACGCGAGTTGTTTACGACTTGGGAAATATTTGCGAAACTCAAGACTTCGCGAATAAAATTTGAATCCGCGAGAAGTTCGAGCGGCGGATTTCGCGTTGCTATATAACGTTCCGCGATATTTAATTCATCGGACTCGCGAAAGTTGATCTTATCTCGTTGAAAAAGAGTGGCAAAGAGAGGCAAAGAGAGAGAATTTTAATTTAATTAGCTCGCATTTGGTATATCGAAAGCTATTTGAAATAATCTATTTTTTTATATCCGTTCGTTATATTACTTAAATTCCGCAAACGATCTTTATAATAAACGCGATCTGTGAAGAGCCCATGCTGATGAAAACGGTGCGCGATTCTCGTTTGTCGAATTTGCCTTGCAACAGTCTCGCTTTTATTTTCTGTTTTCAAACTCTAAACGGGATATCCTATATACAGTGCGCTATCACTCCTTTCCTCGCGAAGTAGCCGACGTTGAAATCTTCCGCCGAGATTAAATGACTTCCAGTTGTATAGAATCTTAATGTCGGAAGGCGCTACTTTGCTGGAGATACTGCGCGCGCTTTCTGCGAAACGGCTTCAAGCAGGATTTAATGTTTCGTGAAACACGGAGTACAGATTAAAATGCCTTAGACCGGATTTATCTCCGTTGCTGTATTAAGCGCGATTTTAGAAATATTTGTATCCGCCCGAATGAGTCTGGATTAACGGACAAAGAACGTAGTGTAGTTTTATCGGTATTCCTCCTTCCTCGGATCTCCTACTTAAATCCCTTTCCTCTCCACGAATTACATGTAGACGAATTAAAAAGAGATGGGATAAAGGTACGCTATTCCGCGTAAAATATTCTAAAGATAACGTAATTACTTTAATGTACATATTATTGTAGATAATATGTACACACATACATATACATGATAAAAAAATTAATGTGTAAATAATATATTATATACAAAAATTAATTATATATATTTGTACCTTAGAGATAGAGAATATCATATCTCCATTATTATAAATTTAGAGAAAACGAGGTTTAAAGTGTGTATATATATATATATTATATATAATATATTTTATTACTTATATTATATAGGTAAGCCTCGAATATAACACAATTAATTAGTTCATGTTATTGAAAACCATGTTATTCGAGACTTAAGATTCATACAATTTTGGACATGTTCCGTATAATTAAAAATCGTGCAATTCAAGACTTTAGATCCATATAAAATTGGACATTTGGTTCCAAGAGATTATATAATATTAAAAAAGAAACTTTAAAAGTAGTGTTGTCACAATTTTTTACCGTGCTATTCGAGACTCCGTGCAATTCAAGTACCGTGTTATTCGAGGATCATCTGTATATTTTTAAAGTGTCTCTCTTTTGTGCTTAAAGGCAGTTAAAGGCTCCTGTTCACTCACTACTATCTCAGATTGTGACGTCAGAAGCGAGAAAATATACAATAAAAATTCTTGCTAAATATATATTAAAATAAAAATATATTTTAATAAAACAACACTTATAACAATCGATATATAGAACTGACTTTAAAATATACCGAAAACTCTCTTTTTCAAGGCTTTGCGCGCGGATGCGTGGATGTCTCTTCCTCTAAGGAATGACATTCCCTTTTTAGATATTTATTCATTACATTTTATAATCACAATTTTTATGTTAATCCTATTATGATTGGGACGCTTTTATTGAGGCGTTCATGAAAACCGGCTTTAAGTTTTAAATTGTGTTGCGTAACAAATGAATTTGCCTACCTATGTAGACCATATGGGCTCTCCCCATGGTCCTTTTTTATCTGAATAAAAAAAACTCTCTTTTTGTTTCACTAATTAATGACTAACCGTTCTGCAAATGAATTATGCATAATTAAAAACGAAATAAGCTATATGTTCACAGCTAATGACAGCTGTTAAATAGATAATATACAGAAATAAATATGATTTAATTCCTCTCCGAAACAAAAAGATAATTTTTTAATATATTTTACAAAGTTGGTTCTATCAATTGTAAGTGTTGCTTTATTTCCATTTTAATATATTTATCAAGAATTTTTGTTGTATATTTTCTCACTTCTAAAATCACAATCTGAGATAGTAGTGGTGAGTGAACAGGTAACCTTAATGCGAGATAAATTCGACTCATAGATAACATCCATATTATCTGTTTGCATGCCGTATTTTTCACTTAACCTTCCATTACTAACCTACTTGTTCCATTCGCTCAGGGACTCGAACCTTTCTCTATTATTTCACACATATACTTGTTACATATTAATATTTAATCGGAATACATTGCTGTACAAGTTTCTGCGGTCTTAAATGGATTCGTCATACCTTAATAACAAAGGCCGGTATTCATAGTCAGAGCTTAGTTTATATTTAAGATCGTCTCAAGTTTATACACGAGCATCTCTATTTCACGACGTTCGAACGGCGGGCAGCGTCGCGCCCGTCGCGGTCGATATACCGCCTGAAGTTGGCTGCCGACGCATGCGCGCGGCGACGCAACCGCGGAGTCCGCGGACCACGGACAACTTCGCGACGGTCCACAGTGGCAGCCCGGAAGCGCGAGGTGTTGGGTTTGCTATTTCGTCGCTCAATTTTCTCGCGTCAATTCGCGTGAAAAAGTCAAGTATCTAAATGTAAACGATACGTAAGGCGCACTTAGGGGATTCATTCGCAGCGTCGTACATCTCAGAGTGAGTATCGGTAGAACCTCCAAGAGTTTACTCGTACATCGAGAAATTGACGCACAGCCGAATGTCAAGTTAACTTGTATGATCTATTATCGCCTCGTTTTCCGCTATTTCTCCTCGACAGAATGCGAGCTAATCATTTCCGCGAACGATCTCATGAATCTCTTCTTGAAATTCTCACTTTGGCGATCCTAACCTAAACGCTCGAGTGGCATCGGCTGTGTTCGACAGTCCCGGTAGTTAGACAGTAACGACTATACTTTTAATAAATTTACTTGGACATGTCGAACGTCACGTGTAGTTTTTTTTTGTATTTTTTAAAAGGATTTTTAATGTGAGTAATAAAGTTAACCTCTCTTCCTCTTTGCTTGCAGCCCGGGACAAGATGTCGACGTCAGCAATATACATTTTGGACGTGAAGGGCAAGGTGCTGATCTCGCGGAACTACCGCGGCGACATCGAGACCGGTGTCATAGAAAAGTTCATGCCGCTGGTGATGGAGCGCGAGGAGGAGGGCAATCTTACGCCCATCATTCAGACCCCGGAATGTACATACGCTTATATAAAATATAACAATCTATATATTGTGTCGACTACCAAAAAGAACGCGAACATATCCCTAGTATTTGTATTTCTGCACAAAGTGGTGCACGTCATGCAGGAGTATTTTAAGGAGTTGGAGGAGGAGAGTATAAGGGACAACTTTGTCGTTATTTACGAGCTCCTGGACGAGTTACTGGACTTTGGCTATCCTCAGACCACCGACAGCAAGATTTTGCAGGAATATATAACTCAGGAGGGTCACAAGCTGGAGATTCAACCCAGGATCCCTATGGCGGTGACCAACGCTGTCTCGTGGCGCTCGGAGGGCATCAAGTATCGCAAGAACGAGGTCTTTCTCGACGTGATAGAATCCGTGAACCTTCTGGCGAACGCCAATGGCAATGTCTTAAGCTCGGAGATCGTTGGTGCCATAAAGATGAGAGTCTACCTGTCGGGGATGCCGGAATTGAGATTGGGCCTGAACGACAAAGTCCTGTTCGAGTCGACGGGCCGCGGTAAATCGAAATCCGTGGAACTGGAGGACGTCAAGTTTCACCAGTGCGTGAGACTTTCCCGGTTCGAGAACGACCGGACGATCTCGTTCATCCCGCCGGACGGCGAGTTCGAGCTCATGTCGTACAGATTGAACACGCACGTGAAACCGCTGATATGGATCGAATCCGTGATCGAGCGGCACGCCCACAGCCGCGTGGAGTACATGATAAAGGCGAGATCGCAGTTCAAGCGCCGTTCCACGGCGAACAACGTGGAGATCGTGATCCCGGTGCCGAACGACGCGGACTCGCCCAGGTTCAAGACCACGATCGGCAGCGTCAAGTACTCGCCGGAGCAGAGCGCCATCACTTGGATCATCAAGTCCTTCCCGGGCGGCAAAGAGTACCTGATGCGGGCGCACTTCGGGCTACCGTCGGTAGTCGGCGAAGACGTCGAGGGCAAACCGCCCATACAGGTCAAGTTCGAGATACCGTATTTCACCACGTCCGGCATTCAGGTGCGATACCTGAAGATCATCGAGAAGAGCGGCTACCAGGCGCTGCCGTGGGTGCGTTACATCACGCAGAACGGGGATTATCAGCTGCGGACGAATTAGCTGTTCGTCAACGGAGCCGACGAGTATCTCAGGATCTCGGGTGTCTACGTCATGCCCGGATACGACGACTAGAAGAGAATAGTCGCGTAGCATACTCTCGAGGGGGTCGGAATCGGTAATCGTTTATCCATCTTGAATTCGAAGTTATGGCCAGTGAGAAAAAAAATGCGTAGAACGCGATTGTAAAAATATGAATATCGGGTTTTCGAGCACTGATTCTGCCTTTTCGGGAAGAGATTCACATTCTGCACGATTTATAGTATTTTAATATTCCTTTAGAACGGGCTAACGTGTCGAAAGATCCTTTAAGAACACTTTGCATTTGAGACACACTGTCTTAAGAGTACTTAATTTAAATGAGATTCCATTTCGGTGTCGCGATCTTCATACGTGTCTCAATTTATTTTTAAACATGATGACGATATAGGGACAGTGTCTAATAACATATAATCTCGCAATAGAATCATGTAAATATATCGACAATTTATTTTATAACATTTTCCTTCGACAAGGCGAATTTACGAACGGGCGGGAGCTCGGTATTGATTTAAACTGAATAGTATTATATTGATGAAGATTAACTGTATACCAACATCATGTTTAATAATCGCAATATTATCTGTATGTCGTTGCGACATTAATGTAAGATAGCATGGAGATATATTAAATTTTTAAAAGGAATAACGCAGAGAACTTGTTTGACGATCGCTCCTATCACTTCCATCTCTTCCATCGCTATAGCACACGTCGCTCCCTGTTCCCTTAAGAATTTTCCCAACGCACGGAAAATCGAACTGTATCCGGGACGACCATAAGCGCTCGCGCCGCATCGACGCGAGGG
Source organism: Temnothorax curvispinosus (assembly GCF_003070985.1). Lineage (NCBI taxonomy): Eukaryota > Metazoa > Arthropoda > Insecta > Hymenoptera > Formicidae > Temnothorax > Temnothorax curvispinosus. The sequence goes on along the minus strand of NW_020225310.1, from coordinate 282,955 downwards.
AAGAGAGAAAAAAAAACGGCAAGTATCTCTCGCGAAAGAACTCGTGTCGCCGTTCGCGCAGCGAGGACACGAAAACGCGATTAGAGCGGAATGGAAACGGCGGAAGCCCCTGGAATCTTTTTATTTCGGTCCCCCCCCTTTCTCTGTCGCGCGCGCGGTATGCAAATTTTTTTGGCATGAGCGCACGAGCGTGTAATAATTTTATGGAAATCTGTAGTCTCGCCAAGTACTCTCGCTCGCGCAGAGTTTCGCGTGCGGCCGACGCGACGCGAATCGAAAAACGTGGCGGGAGGAAAAAAAAGCTTCCTCTCCCTCTCTTTTTATACCGCGGCAGGTGACGCCTTCCGGTCCAGGTACCTGTCGAGTATCGAGAGAAGAAACGACGTCCGCCTGCTTATCCCGTATTCATCAGGCGGTGCCGGATTTTTTTTCTGCTCCTTTCACCCTTTCTTTCATCCCCGGCCCGCCCCCCTCCTCCCGGTCGTTACGGTCCGCATAACGACGCGCCGGAATGCAACGGTCGCAGATAGCGGCGGTATAATGTTCGGTTGCCGCACAGATGGATAATCAGCCTGGAAACGGGTAAAGGGAGGTTGTTACGAGTGAATTAGCGGATCCGCGAAACGCGTGCAACGTGTTCGAAATACTTGGAGAACGGGATGCGAATACGGGATTCGATATGGGAAATTTTCAGTGGAGACGACGGCGAGGAGAATATGGAACGTCCTACGAGTAAATTAACCCTTCGTCCGCATACGTTTTTTTGGCACCTTTACGCCGCATAGGTGGGTCGTTTTCGTCTTGACGTTTTTTTTTAAGTGTTAAAGTGTTATAAAAAATCTGAAAAAATTCATGGAGGTAATTCAAACCTTCAATTTGAAGTATCAATCATAAAATTATAAGCAATTTAATTTTTTCACATATTTTTTATTTAAGAAATGGAGCAACTACAACTACAACTTGTAAAATCATCTTTTACTCAAAAAATCATAACTTTAAGACAAATAAAGATATCGAAATGAATAAAAAAAGAAATTGAAGGGAAAAAACGTACCTTTCATAAAAAAAATATTGCATGCAATTATTTTGAAATGAAGTGCTTAAGTGTTTGTCGCCAACCTCGTTTTTTCAAGAATTACGTGTCTCCTGTGACGGCTGGAGCGGGTCTGGCGCCTTGAAACTCGGTAGGCGGGTTCTCGGGGAGCATAACTTTTTTTATGGATGCGCAGTGGCGCCATTTCTACGCGTTTGCAAAAGTTACAACTACATTTGATTTTCGCCCGGACGAAAACGACCCACCTATGCGGACGAAGGGTTAAGAAAAGGCCGCTAAACGGTCAGGACAGGATCTTGGTTGCCTAATAATATTTTTCGCGTGAATTTATGTACAATTCACATCGCCCTGGCAAACCACGCGCCGTTATTCTCGGATTTGAAACGTAATCTCGACTAAGGCTAGAGCAGTACCGTCAATAAAATTGATATAATCAATTTAATTACGCTAGTACATTAGCATAGGTATATTAGAAAAGTGCAATACATAAATTGCGCATAAGTTAACGCAAAGAAATATTATTAGGCAATCAAGATCCAGTCCTGCGCTCGTATTCTGCTTATTTATTGTCCTACAAGTAATTTCTCCCTTTCTTTTTCGGCCGCGACCTAAATGTACAACAATATCGTTTTCCCACGCCGATCGGTTATTACCCGTGTCACTTTTCCACCTGGCTACACAATTTTCTGATATTTCTATTACGTTTACTACCGCGTTACATTTCTCCCGGGATAAGTATCTTGTCGCGAGGGGGGAAAAAAATCGATGAAGGGCGGCGCACCGCGTACGATACGCTCTACTTCTGAGGGGAACGCGGGCGATCAAGGATAACAATCATTCGGGTAGCCTCGGCTGGCGTAAATATTAGCAGTTGGGGTCGCCGGTATCGTAATTAACTCGTCCGATCCGTTTAATTAAATACGAGGGCGAAATGAGAGGGTTTTTAGCGCCGCGCCGCGCCCCCTTCGCTCTCGTAACGGAGGATCCTGCGAAAGGATGAGAAGAGGAAGACGCTGGAAAAAAAGAAACCGTTCCCCACTCGAGTACGACCCCCGCGAAGCGTACGATGGAATTCGGGTCGAGTAATTCTGAAGAATTTATCTCTTAGCTCTTTCTCTTTTTTTTCCCCGCTGTATTGTATAGAGTCGCTAGTATAAGGAAAAGCAAATTTACCGATGGCGCTAAGGAAATCCGATCCGATCGCGAGATGCCCGGCGGAGTGACGAAATGGAGAAAAGCTTCTGAGAACTTCCCTGTCCATCGGGCCATGTGGTCGTGCAGGAAATTCTGGTAGGGACGATTTGAAGTTGTATCAGGGTATGGTACTTGCGAAATCTCGTCTCCGTCGTAGTCTCGAGCCAGCTCTCCTTCCCGCGGATATTAAAACTTATCCGGGAAGTATGTATACGCGCGCACATACATATATACACGTGGACGTGATGGGGAAAGACGGGAAAGTTTTCGAGAGGACGACTTGCGTTAACGAGTCGCTCGAAAAACACGCGGATCGATATTGATTGTGCCGTGCGCGGCGGTGGCGGGTGCCGCGCAAGAACCGAGTAATTTAGTCCGCTTAAAGCTGGAGAGTATGTACCTGCGTCTCCCTCCTCCTTCCGTCGCGAAAATTCGCGAAACTTCGGTGACTGCGAGCCCGGGACTGGAATTTAGCGCTAAATGCGAGTGTCCGTCCGAAGCTCCGGAGTATACACGTCGGTCAAGTGTTCGCCAAATTAAATGCTAAACGGTACAGGCGGGGCGGCGCTCTTACGACGCTCATAACAGTCATAATGAAGATCGAAGGCGAAAATCCGTCGGATTCGCCGCGACTCATTGCACGCGTGGCGCGCGATCTCTATTCAGGATGTATAATTAAAAATCGAGGAAATTGTATTCCATATGTCCGCGCTTTGCTGAAAAGTTGAAAAAGCTCGCGGCGCGGCTTTTTATCCGCGCGTTGCAATTCATATCGTGTATTACCGGTACGCCCGCATTAAATATACGCGCGTTATTAAACACGACCGGCATATCCCGGAGAGTGGAAATGATATTAAAATAATTTCGTTGCGGATATATTCCCCGGCTAATTACGCGCGGGACGCTTCTGTCCTATCTACATAATGACATGCGCAAAATGGAAATATCGAGCTGCTTTGAAATCAATTATTTGTTGATAATATTAATCACCAATTGTGCCGCAACGTCACTCGCCGCCGCCGCCGCCTCCCGTCTTTGATGTATAATTACTCGAGCGCGCGCGCGCGGTGTTACGCAATGTATATAGCGTCGCGGAAGATTCCTTGAGGGGAATGTCGTAATGAAAACCTCCCTTTAAAACGTTTAAGTAAACAGCTCCGAAGCGATGAAATATTACATCGTTGTCGCGGCATTCGGAAGGCTAGGTACTTTAAATAGTTATCGTGCATCCCCGGTCGCGTATCCCGCGCTATGTTAAATTGCGAGAGATCTTTCGATGTCTCATCGGCGGGAGGCGACTTTGAAAATATGAGGATTTATTTCCGCCAAAAACACGAAAGCACGTTTCGGCGATAATGAATAAAACATAGCCTCCGCGCTTTGTATGCGTCGCGCCCTCGCATATTCATCGTACATGTTGAAACATATTAGTCAGCAACAATGATTTTTTTCACTATTTGCATACATATGTCGGGAAACGCGCGCGGGGGGGAAAACACGCGTTCGTTCGTTCGGCGTTAAAATACAGATTGTGAAACACACGGTTTTCGGCAAATTCGGCGCGATCGCCGAATCGAATTATTCGAGACGGTGAATTCCGATGTCCCGTTTACAATCCGTCCTGATGAAACCCCCCCGCGCGCCAAATAGCCACGTTTGTTACTAATTGCGCGCTTTGAACGGTACAAGCGTTACTCTTGCGCACATTTCCGCATTCATTTACATTCGCGCGTCATTAATTTCGGGGTCCCTGCACACCCCCCCCCCTCCACGTCGAAAATCACCGTGCGGTGACAAACCGTCAGCCGTTTCTCTTTCCGCGTGATGTCGATCAATTACGATATTTCATAGATCCTCCTAGAGGTGAATCAAATTGGAAAACGCGCCGGGGTGGACTCTCTTGCGGCGATTTATCGATAAATCGCGTTAACTGCGACACTTTTGCGACACTTTTTATTCCGCCGGTAGTAAAGGTCAGCCATAAAAAGGACATCGCACGCGCGCGCGCGGCCTCGGATGAGACGCTACGCTATTTCTCGGTGCGCTCGAAAGCGAGGCACTTCGTCGCGACTGCAACTTCCCGCGGTGTAATACTCTAACCGCCGGTGTTTACCACAAAATGCCGTTATATTATATAAGTCCCGTGAAAGCCACGCGAACTTCCGCGAGACGTGCGCGGTGCGCTCGCACGCGGTGGTACGCGGTGTGTTTTTAGGGGAGTTTGGCATTGGCAAACTCAATTCGAGTTTATGTTCCTTGTGTGCAAAGTGCACTCGCAGCGAAGTTACGATGCACGAAAATACGCCGTTATGAGTCCTAAAGCTATCCTTCTCTCGGCTAAAATATACATACGGCTCCTCGTCGTGCCTCGTTTTTCCGCGCGCGTTAAGACAACGTGTGTAAAACGTTTACGCGCCGATAACACGTCTTGAAACGTCTTGAAACTTCGTCCCGTGGCCTCGAAAGCCAGTCGACTTACTTATTTACGAAATTAACACGCCGTGTCTTATTTATGCCCGAATGCTCGCTTGTTAAACGCATGTACCTCCCTCTTGCTCGGCCGGAATAAATTATCAGTCCCAGTATCAGAGATATCCTACGCTTCCATAATTATACGAGATACATATCCTTCGCGAAATCAAGAGAAGATCCAGTGTGCGCGATACAGAATAAATTATTGTACAAAGAGGTTTCGAACGTAGTAAAGATCTTAATGCAGTGCACACACAATTTTGTCGTTTGAAAATCCAGACTGCGACGTGAAAGCCGAGTGCTTGTGCCCCCTCAGTTTGCAGATCGTCTATTTCGTAGATGAGCGAGCAAACAAACCTCCGGGCGAGCTGCGTGCACGCAGGACGGGGAGATTCCGGCCAACAGTCTCGAAAGCGAAATTGTGAGTTATAGGACGTGCGCGAAAAAGCAGCATTTACCGCGGTCGTTTAAGAGAAGGCAAGCCAACGGCGGGCGGCTGGAGCGCGCTTTCGCAAATAGTGCTCCGCATTGATTTATCACCGACCGAAAAAGACGGGTTTGAGGTCGTGCGCGCGGTGGAAGGGAAGGGAAGGGAAAGGGAAGGAAAGGCAAGGGAATCCGGGAGAGGCCGGGGGGGTTGCTTGCCGAGGGAAACCCTCGGTGCGGCCCCGGAGAGCGGAGAGAAGGTGAGTGTTAAGCTCACCGAAGGGGTGGGCTCGTTCGCTTCGCGTTTGCGAAGGGTCGCAGGGAGTGACAAAACGCCACCCCGCCGGACAAGACCGCGGCGATCCGTCACTTGGCTGCGAGCCAATCGGGCGCGAGGGGCGCACTTCCTTGTTTTCGTCCTGCGCGAGTTCGACGTCTGATTGCAAATTGCATCCCCTCCGTTCCTCGAACCGCCCGCCGCCGTCCCGTAGCGCGCGACGCGGCGATCTTACCGGGATCGCCGGTGATTTTCGCAGGGCTCAAACCTGATCCGTCGCCGCATCCCTTCCCGACGCCGAGCTGTTTGTCATGGCGCATTAAAGTGCCACGACTCGATCCGACGATTTTCAAGGCACGGGACGGTACTTAACCCTTGTCCGGCAAAGCTCTCCGACTTTTTCAGTTTCCCCCACAATCTCCATAAGATCTAGTATTTCTTGTACAAGATACATCCGTGTAGTAAAGAAATGGAATATATATGGAAACGGAATAAATATCATTTATCTTGTACCTTAAGGTTACTTTACCTCGCGATTCGGTTCGACGTACCAGTTGAATGTTGCACTATTGTAATTTACGTTATTACACCTCGCGTCTACCGACATTAGTAGTTCAGCTTTAAACTTATCGAACGCAGGCCCTGCGCGCTATCGCCACGCATTTAAGCAACCGAACGCGGGGGCTGCCTGATCCCCGAGTCCCCGTTTATGTTAAGTGTATGCAACGTGTGTTACATCTGCGAGACTCACAACTATGCTCGGCACTCGAGCCGGCGATAAGGATCCGCGCGCGCATTGTCTCTTACGCACCGTATCGATAACACCTCCTCCTCACCAGAGGCAATCTCCTCGGTGTCTCCGGAGACTTGACGTTCCGCGCGCTCGACGTTTTCCCCGCGACTCGAGCCTTCAAAACAATCAGGCATTTCATTCGCGGGCAAATCTAATACTCCGCGCAAACGCGTAAATAGCTCTTCGCGAATGCACGTCGCGTCGCGAGTCTCGCGACGTTACCGTCGAGAAATACCTACGTAATCGGAGAACAAGAGAAGAAAGGAAGGCGAGAAGAAATAGAGCGGGAGGGAGGAAGGGGGGAGAGAGAAATATGGAAATATATCGCGAAAATTGCGGTTTCGCAACCTCGCTCGCGCGCTTGTTATTCCGCGTCCGCCAAATTGGTCGAAGAGGCGAGGCGGCGAAGCGCGGGAATCGTCGCCGCCGCGGCCGACGCTTGCGGGAGTTACGTCAACCGGGCCGGTTTATTTACATAACGCACCGTCGAAACGTCGACAATCGAGAGATCGACATTACGGGTGGTCCCCGCGCGCGATGTAGCGCGATGTCCCCTTCACCGCGCATTTGCATACAAGCATACACGCCGGCAAACAACACCGCTGTGTGCGCGCGCGCGCGCGCGCTGCTGCACTCGAATGCATTAATCCCCCGGGGGTCTCTCAGCCGAAGGGACACACGCCCGACGTCTCCAGACTCTCGCTCCGTATTTGCATTTACCGATGTGCCCGCTGTTTGTTCCTCTCCGCCTGTCGGGCGAAAGCCAAGGGAAGGGACAGAGAGGGATGCGCGAGTGCATCGGCGACGTTTCTCCGGATCTTACTCGACCTTTTCGAAACTTTCATCGCGTTTATATCTATATTTACGTGCCTTTGTTGCGAACATGGGACGGTATCGAAGGATTTTTATTGTCAAAAGTCGGTAAAATAAACAACGCACGGGGTAAAAGCGTACGAAAATTTTTACGGAAATTTGTTACGCTTTTCCCTCTCTCTCTCTCTCTCTCTCTCTCTCTCTCTCTCTCTCTCTCT
>NW_020225310.1:161360-275308 GCF_003070985.1 Temnothorax curvispinosus | reverse complement strand
CCCTCCTCCTTCCGTCGCGAAAATTCGCGAAACTTCGGTGACTGCGAGCCCGGGACTGGAATTTAGCGCTAAATGCGAGTGTCCGTCCGAAGCTCCGGAGTATACACGTCGGTCAAGTGTTCGCCAAATTAAATGCTAAACGGTACAGGCGGGGCGGCGCTCTTACGACGCTCATAACAGTCATAATGAAGATCGAAGGCGAAAATCCGTCGGATTTGCCGCGACTCATTGCACGCGTGGCGCGCGATCTCTATTCGGGATGTATATTTAAAAATCGAGGAAATCGTATTCCGTATATGTCCGCGCTTTGCTGAAAAGTTGAAAAAGCTCGCGGCGCGGCTTTTTATCCGCGCGTTGCAATTCATATCGTGTATTACCGGTACGCCCGCATTAAATATACGCGCGTTATTAAACACGACCGGCATATCCCGGAGAGTGGAAATGATATTAAAATAATTTCGTTGCGGATATATTCCCCGGCTAATTACGCGCGGGACGCTTCTGTCCTATCTACATAATGACATGCGCAAAATGGAAATATCGAGCTGCTTTGAAATCAATTATTTGTTGATAATATTAATCACCAATTGTGCCGCAACGTCACTCGCCGCCGCCGCCGCCTCCCGTCTTTGATGTATAATTACTCGAGCGCGCGCGCGCGGTGTTACGCAATGTATATAGCGTCGCGGAAGATTCCTTGAGGGGAATGTCGTAATGAAAACCTCCCTTTAAAACGTTTAAGTAAACAGCTCCGAAGCGATGAAATATTACATCGTTGTCGCGGCATTCGGAAGGCTAGGTACTTTAAATAGTTATCGTGCATCCCCGGTCGCGTATCCCGCGCTATGTTAAATTGCGAGAGATCTTTCGACGTCTCATCGGCGGGAGGCGACTTTGAAAATATGAGGATTTATTTCCGCCAAAAACACGAAAGCACGTTTCGGCGATAATGAATAAAACATAGCCTCCGCGCTTTGTATGCGTCGCGCCCTCGCATATTCATCGTACATGTTGAAACATATTAGTCAGCAACAATGATTTTTTTCACTATTTGCATACATATGTCGGGAAACGCGCGCGGGGGGGAAAACACGCGTTCGTTCGTTCGGCGTTAAAATACAGATTGTGAAACACACGGTTTTCGGCAAATTCGGCGCGATCGCCGAATCGAATTATTCGAGACGGTGAATTCCGATGTCCCGTTTACAATCCGTCCTGATGAAACCCCCCGCGCGCCAAATAGCCACGTTTGTTACTAATTGCGCGCTTTGAACGGTACAAGCGTTACTCTTGCGCACATTTCCGCATTCATTTACATTCGCGCGTCATTAATTTCGGGGTCCCTGCACACCCCCCCCCCCACGTCAAAAATCACCATGCGGTGACAAACCGTCAGCCGTTTCTCTCTCCGCGTGATGTCGATCAATTACGATATTTCATAGATCCTCCTAGAGGTGAATCAAATTGGAAAACGCGCCGGGGTGGACTCTCTTGCGGCGATTTATCGATAAATCGCGTTAACTGCGACACTTTTGCGACACTTTTTATTCCGCCGGTAGTAAAGGTCAGCCATAAAAAGGACATCGCACGCGCGCGCGCGGCCTCGGATGAGACGCTACGCTATTTCTCGGTGCGCTCGAAAGCGAGGCACTTCGTCGCGACTGCAACTTCCCGCGGTGTAATACTCTAACCGCCGGTGTTTACCACAAAATGCCGTTATATTATATAAGTCCCGTGAAAGCCACGCGAACTTCCGCGAGACGTGCGCGGTGCGCTCGCACGCGGTGGTACGCGGTGTGTTTTTAGGGGAGTTTGGCATTGGCAAACTCAATTCGAGTTTATGTTCCTTGTGTGCAAAGTGCACTCGCAGCGAAGTTACGATGCACGAAAATACGCCGTTATGAGTCCTAAAGCTATCCTTCTCTCGGCTAAAATATACATACGGCTCCTCGTCGTGCCTCGTTTTTCCGCGCGCGTTAAGACAACGTGTGTAAAACGTTTACGCGCCGATAACACGTCTTGAAACGTCTTGAAACTTCGTCCCGTGGCCTCGAAAGCCAGTCGACTTACTTATTTACGAAATTAACACGCCGTGTCTTATTTATGCCCGAATGCTCGCTTGTTAAACGCATGTACCTCCCTCTTGCTCGGCCGGAATAAATTATCAGTCCCAGTATCAGAGAGATATCCTATGCTTCCACAATTACACGAGATACATATCCTTCGCGAAATCAAGAGAAGATCCAGTGTGCGCGATACAGAATAAATTATTGTACAAAGAGGTTTCGAACGTAGTAAAGATCTTAATGCAGTGCACACACAATTTTGTCGTTTGAAAATCCAGACTGCGACGTGAAAGCCGAGTGCTTGTGCCCCCTCAGTTTGCAGATCGTCTATTTCGTAGATGAGCGAGCAAACAAACCTCCGGGCGAGCTGCGTGCACGCAGGACGGGGAGATTCCGGCCAACAGTCTCGAAAGCGAAATTGTGAGTTATAGGACGTGCGCGAAAAAGCAGCATTTACCGCGGTCGTTTAAGAGAAGGCAAGCCAACGGCGGGCGGCTGGAGCGCGCTTTCGCAAATAGTGCTCCGCATTGATTTATCACCGACCGAAAAAGACGGGTTTGAGGTCGTGCGCGCGGTGGAAGGGAAGGGAAGGGAAAGGGAAGGAAAGGCAAGGGAATCCGGGAGAGGCCGGGGGGGTTGCTTGCCGAGGGAAACCCTCGGTGCGGCCCCGGAGAGCGGAGAGAAGGTGAGTGTTAAGCTCACCGAAGGGGTGGGCTCGCTCGCTTCGCGTTTGCGAAGGGTCGCAGGGAGTGACAAAACGCCACCCCGCCGGACAAGACCGCGGCGATCCGTCACTTGGCTGCGAGCCAATCGGGCGCGAGGGGCGCACTTCCTTGTTTTCGTCCTGCGCGAGTTCGACGTCTGATTGCAAATTGCATCCCCTCCGTTCCTCGAACCGCCCGCCGCCGTCCCGTAGCGCGCGACGCGGCGATCTTACCGGGATCGCCGGTGATTTTCGCAGGGCTCAAACCTGATCCGTCGCCGCATCCCTTCCCGACGCCGAGCTGTTTGTCATGGCGCATTAAAGTGCCACGACTCGATCCGACGATTTTCAAGGCACGGGACGGTACTTAACCCTTGTCCGGCAAAGCTCTCCGACTTTTTCAGTTTCCCCCACAATCTCCATAAGATCTAGTATTTCTTGTACAAGATACATCCGTGTAGTAAAGAAATGGAATATATATGGAAACGGAATAAATATCATTTATCTTGTACCTTAAAGTTACTTTACCTCGCGATTCGGTTCGACGTACCAGTTGAATGTTGCACTATTGTAATTTACGTTATTACACCTCGCGTCTACCGACATTAGTAGTTCAGCTTTAAACTTATCGAACGCAGGCCCTGCGCGCTATCGCCACGCATTTAAGCAACCGAACGCGGGGGCTGCCTGATCCCCGAGTCCCCGTTTATGTTAAGTGTATGCAACGTGTGTTACATCTGCGAGACTCACAACTATGCTCGGCACTCGAGCCGGCGATAAGGATCCGCGCGCGCATTGTCTCTTACGCACCGTATCGATAACGCCTCCTCCTCACCAGAGGCAATCTCCTCGGTGTCTCCGGAGACTTGACGTTCCGCGCGCTCGACGTTTTCCCCGCGACTCGAGCCTTCAAAACAATCAGGCATTTCATTCGCGGGCAAATCTAATACTCCGCGCAAACGCGTAAATAGCTCTTCGCGAATGCACGTCGCGTCGCGAGTCTCGCGACGTTACCGTCGAGAAATACCTACGTAATCGGAGAACAAGAGAAGAAAGGAAGGCGAGAAGAAATAGAGCGGGAGGGAGGAAGGGGGGAGAGAGAATATGGAAATATATCGCGAAAATTGCGGTTTCGCAACCTCGCTCGCGCGCTTGTTATTCCGCGTCCGCCAAATTGGTCGAAGAGGCGAGGCGGCGAAGCGCGGGAATCGTCGCCGCCGCGGCCGACGCTTGCGGGAGTTACGTCAACCGGGCCGGTTTATTTACATAACGCACCGTCGAAACGTCGACAATCGAGAGATCGACATTACGGGTGGTCCCCGCGCGCGATGTAGCGCGATGTCCCCTTCACCGCGCATTTGCATACAAGCATACACGCCGGCAAACAACACCGCTGTGTGCGCGCGCGCGCGCGCGCTGCTGCACTCGAATGCATTAATCCCCCGGGGGTCTCTCAGCCGAAGGGACACACGCCCGACGTCTCCAGACTCTCGCTCCGTATTTGCATTTACCGATGTGCCCGCTGTTTGTTCCTCTCCGCCTGTCGGGCGAAAGCCAAGGGAAGGGACAGAGAGGGATGCGCGAGTGCATCGGCGACGTTTCTCCGGATCTTACTCGACCTTTTCGAAACTTTCGTCGCGTTTATATCTATATTTACGTGCCTTTGTTGCGAACATGGGACGGTATCGAAGGATTTTTATTGTCAAAAGTCGGTAAAATAAACAACGCACGGGGTAAAAGCGTACGAAAATTTTTACGGAAATTTGTTACGCTTTTCCCTCTCTCTCTCTCTCTCTCTCTCTCTCTCTCTCTCTCTCTCTCTCTCTCGGTGCTTTTAAACTGCATACAGAATATCCGATTAGCAATTTTTTAAAAAATTTTCTTTGATAAAAGATTCAGCGCGCGCATACGAACACACAGACGCGCGTATTAAATTTACATTTTATCTTGCTGTTTACATTCAACGTTGTATCGTTTATTTAATTCAACCTCGATGTTTACTTTTATACGCTGTTCCGCGGATCTTAGAAATATAAATCAATTTCGTTCCGTTCGCTCTTGCTCATCTCAGCGTAATTCAGCGCTGAGATAATCATTCGATTTATGACATCAGTTTAGCATAATTCACTCATTATAATAAACTTGCGGTTAGAAAACATTTTCTTTATTTTCTTTTCTATACGACAACGTAAAATCCCATTTCAAAAATCTATACGTTATAAATTAATTGGATCATTGTGTTAACAACTATACGATCAAAGTTAACGCGAATATTTGTTCATTTAACAACCGATTGGTCTAACTGGAGTTTACGGGATGAAATTAACCCCCACACAGTTAGCCAATTAAACGTAAAGGTACTCCGTCTAAACTCCGCTCGATGTTTCACAACCAAGTTCGAGAGTCAGCTCTTATTATTTCAACCTACGAAACTTTAACACTGTGCATATATGTAATATTATGCACGTCGGCCCGCCGCGCTCCTACCTCTGAATTTACGTAACCGTCATCCAGAGCTTACGGGAGCTTTACTAAACATAGCGCGAGCCATATTAGAAGTTTCGCGTTGTCGGGAAGGTCGCACGACGTCTCTATCGCGACCGCCAATACATATGATTGATATACATATAAATAAACATATATAAACAAACTGATATTAAAAAATTGATGTCTGAAATATTCGAAAGAGAGACGGATAAAGATTAAGAGAAAATGAGGATACTTTAATCATAATACTTACTCTTAATTTTACGTATATATGAAATAGATAATAGAAACACGTCGTGTTGCTCTGCCTAGGATGTCTGACACGATATAAACTGCAGTCGTTTAATTCACGCGGCTAAAGTCATTTATTCCGTTCATGATTATTATGATGGATTCGCAGGAGCTTTAACCGGGAATTAGATATTACGCTGTCAGATAGGTCGGGGGATGCTCTCTCCATAAACGGAGCCGCGCGCGCGATTCGAGTCGGCCGGGTTAGGTATGCGTGCCGCATATATTTGCATGCCTGTAAACGTAGATAAATTACCTGCGAGCGAGAGTAATGTGTCGATCCAGCTTGTACACGGGATTTCCGCCCCGCGAAATCTCTCTCCGGTGTACTTTGCATTTGTTAATGAACGCGGTTTGCATAATTGCCTTGCAGAGAAGTACTTCAGTCGGGGGGAGAGGAAATTTATCGAATTGTCTTTGACGGAAGCCTTATTTGATTTAGAAACACGCGCGCGCGCGGATCGATTCAGACCTCATCAATTCCGCGCGTGCACCCGATATACACGTCGTCGCTTATGCCGCGCCGGTAATTATTCCCACTTGACGTTTATAACAGTAACGTCTTTAATGCGTTATTATATCGTATTATGCGCGCGGGACACATTGGCAGCCTCTTACGCTCTCGCTCTCTCGCGAGGCGTTGCCAATTATCATTCATATTTCAGCGTGTCTCTCCCTCTTACCTCTGCGGAACAGTATAATGGAAGCGTTCGAGAACAAAAGAACCTTTGTACAATAGTGAATGTTTATTTAGACTTTCGGAGCTTAACAATGCGAGCTTGCATTATTACTCGCGCCGCGCCGCGCGCGCGCGCGTTCGGACATTGTGTTTTTGTATTATTATATATTACATTACATTACCGCACGGTATATCGCGACGCGTTGCCGTTGACCGTTTCGGTTTCCGTTCGACGCGACGCCTCCGCCATGCCGTTCCATCTGTTGTCCCAGCGAGCGAGATCGAGCCGAGCGCGCTGTTGCCCGTTATCGTTAAATCGGGTCGGCAATAATGAAGTCAAACGATGTTGTCGCAATTTTGCATAGAGGCGGCAGCTTACACGTCGCCCAGAGTTCGTCGAACTTGGGTTGCTTTCGTCGCACTCGAATGCATTAGGCGGACTTAAAGTTGGGATGACGACAACGACGGCGACGACGGCGACGACGTCTCTTTGCATTTGCATTTACTGCAGTCCACACGCATTTGCATTTAGTTACGGATCATTGCTGTACACGGAAAAACCACGAAATGCAACGGCGAGATGTGTGCGTCGGCCGTATACACGATCGATGATCCCGCGATCGATCAATCAAGGGGGGGGAGGAGGGGGAGACGGGGAGGGAAGCTTTCTCCGCCGCGAACAATGCGCCATTGTCTCGCGACGGATAAAAAGAATGCACGGTGCACCGTGGCATTGTTTTACCCCGCAAATAATCCCGCGTTACAAGGAGTACATTTACGCGACGAAACCACGAAGATATTAATGAATCGGATACGAGAAGACGTAGCCAACGAGCTTTTGTGTCGTGCGCAATAGCATTTTATCGCCAACATTTTTCCTGTCCTACCCGTAAGTCCGTTACTCAGCGTCGAACTCTCGAAAAATATTCGACGAGGTACCTCGCGGATTCGAGATGAAATAACTCGTGCAAACTATGCGAACGGCAGCGCGAACGGTCGTTCCCGCTTCGCTCGGGGACGGGAGAAAATGAAAAAAAGGAAACGGACCGCGCAAAGATCGATTTTTCTGTTAATTAATCATTTGCACGTTATTATATTTGTACATTTCTTTCATGCGTGCTTCTCCGCGCGAAGCGTAATATTTCTACCGAAAACGCGATTCCTTCAACATCTCGTAATCGTAATCGATTTTGGGCAACAGTCCGCGAAAGAGCCTTTCCTCTCAGAAGCTCTCGCGTAATCCCCTCATCTTGCCGCTTTAATGTAGACGGGTTACGTCAGAAAACCTCTCGTCCGTGCGCCTATTTTCCCCCGCTCGAGGCGCATAATTACGAAAGCGAGAGAGAGCGGCTGAGACGCGGGGCACCATCGCCGCGGCAGGCAGGAACTTCCGGAAGAGAGGCCGGCACTTTTTCGAAAGTAACGTCTCGCCGCACGCGGAGAGAAGTTACTGCGGCCGGCTTTGACGCTGGCGGAACGAAATGAATCTCATTAAAATCGCGCTGCTCACCATCCGGCGCGCGCGCGCGCACGCGCGCGTGGACGCGTTTTACGACCTTCCGAGGTACGACGACCAAGTGAAAAGACAGGCTCTAAGGGAGAGAAACAGAAGTGCGACGAGGGGGCGCGGAAGGAATTAACTCCGTCACGCTAAAAAGAAATCTCGTGTGCCGCGACGCGCCGAGGCGAATCCGGAAGATTCGCCATCTCCCGTTTGGCAAATGTCACCGGCGGAGTTTAAACGCCGTATAAATGGATCTACCCCCGACACGCGGGGGAGGGGGAGGAGCTCTCCTTTTAGGGCACATAGGTGCGGGTTGAAGTGGATTTGTCAAGTTAGATTGGTTAACTCCAGATTATTCACCCTGCTTCCCATTAATTAAGCTCGTTTATTATCGCCGCGAGAACGAGTTTATCCGAAACGGGAACGTTCTTCGAGCCTTTCGAGCGTGGTTTAAAGCGGGGCAAGAGATACACCGCGACTTATCTTTGTGATCTTCGTTAACGGCGTCTATTAATGTTACCTGCAATTTGTGTAATAGCTCTGCAGAAGAAAAACATCGGCGAGTAAGATAAGAGTGTGATAAAACGCGATACACGCGAGTTGAATTGCTACTGGACGGTTTTCTCTCCCTTTCTCGTCGTTGTTTTCGCAATTTTGTGGATCTTAACAGGGACTTTCTTCGCAGCTTTGGGTTTCCATAGTGATGGAGAGTCGGTGAAAAAAAAAGGGATCGTGGATGAAGTGTCGATCGCAGCCAACGTGACAACCCGATGTCTGGCGTGTAAACGGATGCTAATGCTCCGAAACTCCCCGGCATTCATTGTCGCCCCCTTCCTTGTTGAGAATGGTAAACATTGGCTCGTTTGACGGAGCGACGGAAAAGTTGCGAGACCCTCGGAAAGAATCATCGTCGTCGACGGGGCGACGCGGGGCGAAGTGGGATCGGAGGAGCGGGGCTCCTTGGAGTTTTACTCTTTATTTTCCTCCTGCTTGCCTGACCACCTTAAGCCCCCCGAGCTTTCCCCGGCACATCTGTCCCGCTATTTATTCCTTTTTTACTTTCCCGCTCGTCGTTTCGCCGACCGACATTCATTGTCCAGTCGCGAACTTTTCGAGCTTTCGTACCTTGGCCCCGCGCGCGCGAGAATGAGAAAAGACGAGGAAGCTTTTAAAGGAGGAACTCGCTGGCGAGTCAGGGAGACAGGAAAACAAAGGTCGGGAGGGGGGAGGATCGGAAGAAGAAACAAAGAGAGAGAGAGAGAGAGAGAGAGAGAGAGAGAGAGAGAGAGAGAGAGAACGCAAGATTGATCGTGAGAATTCTGGGACACAGAAACACCGGTTTTTCTGGCCGAAATACCTGTACCCGGTGAAAGCGCGACAATATTTGCGATCGCTGGCGATTGCCGGTCGCGAGGGAAGTGTTTTCAGGGTAAATATTGAATATTTAGCAAGACAGATTGACTAAAATCGCGGAAGCAAATTTTTTTTATTGTTTTCGAAAACAGCCGTGAAAGGTCAATCACTTGGTGCCCTGGTTTTCCATCCCCCCCCCTCCCTCGGTTGATCTCTTCGCGAGTTTTCGGGCGCGGCGCGTGCATTGCGTCGAAATGTCGGTTAAAAAATATTTAGCGTTTAACGCACGGTATTTTATATTCCATCGGAAGATGGAAAGCTGGTTTTCCATCATCCGCGGACGCGTATCAAATATTTCTGGGGCGCGAAATAATTTCGCGCGCGTAGAGGGTTGGTATGAAGCGCGGTGATTCGCCGTGCGTTATCGCGTGTAGATTACATCTAATCGCGGCTCGTCAAGAAAGCTGATCGAGCTGGGATTTTTCCAACCTTCTTCCCCCTCCCTTCTTTCTCATCCGATACGTAACGCGAGGGCCCTCCACCCTCGCACTTTCATTCCGACCGATATGAATTATTCTCGCGTTATTCAATTCCAACGTAATACATATTTAACGCCTCCCAACCCCTCTCCAATCCTATTTTGCCGTCTCGTAGGACATGCCGTATAAATTATTCACGTGTGGAACCCGTTTTTGAGCCCGTTCCCGCCGTCCTGGCCGGCTTGTAAGAAGAAAGAATGCATATGCATACGCACGCACACCCGCCACAATGTTACCTTCCTTCTTCGGGATCGCTTTTCCGCGCCCCGTCCCGTATTTATATTCCGTACGTACAGGTATTACAGCTCGATTATGTACACGCTCGCGTACATCGTACATATATACACACGCTGACGTGAATACTGCGCACCGGCTTTAGGGGCGATCGTAACGGATGGCCGGTCGAGGTATCGAAAAATAAAGAGACGAGACAAATCGTGTGTCGCCCGCTTGCAATAAATCACATACCAGATACATGAAATTTTTCTGCTCAATTCTATTTAATCTTTTTTCTTTAATTTATACGTCAAAGATTTCTTTCGAACAAATAGATACCGCATAAAATTCATGTAAAAAGGATCGCGTTGACTTGATTTCCATTCGAACAAGCATAGATTTTTCTGCTCAACCCTGTTTAATTTTGTTTTATTTATATATCAGAGATTTTTTTGAATGAATAGATACTGCATAGATTTATGTAAAAAGGATCGTTCCTGATTTCTATTTATCTAATTTTCCGCGATAAGTATAAATTTTTCTAGACTAAAAGGACGCGCAGAAAAAAAAATTTTGGATGCGAGATTTTACTCGGGATACCGGCGAGCTGTACAATCGCTGCTGCTCAAATGTATGTATTTTATATATATATATATATATATATATACTGGTGCACACATAGGTAAACATACCTACTTGCACGTATTCAATGTACGCCGGGGTATCGAACTCGCCTTCACCTCTCTTACCACTTTCTATTCGATAATCCCCATCCCCCTGCGCTCCGCGTCTATTCCTTTAGAGAGAGGTCCCCGCTTCCTTTCTACGCGCGAGTTATCATCGTGAAGTTTCGCGTTCCCGGCTAAATATTCCGTTCGGAGAAGCACCCTCGATGCGTTCCCGCGCGATCCCGATGGAGAGATATGTATATTCGCGCACATACGCCAGGGGGGTGGAAAAGTGCCATTACCGCGTTTTAGCAATTTTGCGAAGTCACGAGGCACGTTGTTCTCGGAATGCCAAAGCCGCTTCTGCCCCCGCTTTTCTATCGGTTCGATTACTCGCCGATCCGGAAATCTGACGCGGCTTATCTCGGTATCTATCGGATCCATCGGGGGCCGGCAGCCGGGAAAACACGTTTACAATCGCGCCGGTCCGGGATAAAGCCGAGTTTGCGGAGCGAGCTCGGAGTCTATACATTTTCTACGTTCAATTTGCGAAGGGCAATGGTTTACCGCTTTGGGCTCTTTAATAATTCATGCCAAGTTCGCGAATACAAATTATCCTGTGCCGCCCGTGAGGAAGCGATCGGAAGTCGCATGGCATTGGCAAGAGAAAAAAAAACAGATCCGACGTAATCCGACATTTGTCGATTACCGTCGGAACCAACTCCCGCCGCGCGCGGAATCGATTCTCGGTCTTCGGAAGAACGACTCCGAAATCTTATCCTCAGATTTTATTCTTTTCTTGTCTCTTATACGAGCTTCTCTTTCCCCAATCTAATAAATATTCCATCTCTTTCTTGGCCCGATCGGTGGCACCGTGCCGGAACGTCCATTGTTTGTGGGTGCACCCACAATCTGCAGCTCTCGTGCCTGCTCTCGGGTCCCAGAAACGGCGGCGTGGGGACGTCCGAAAGGACACGGATGATCCTCGCCCGGCACTTCACCACGATCAATGAATACACGACGAGGCGCCTCAATCGAAAGGGCACTCGAAAAAAAAACCGGGTCTTTCTTCCACGATCCCGAACGTCGACTCTTTTCCCCTAGCGACCGCATAAAAGCACGAATTCTAGAATGCCATATGCTGGACTACAATGCTGAACAACGGAATCGCATCAACGTTCGACCATTTTATTTGCTATATTTCTGTTATTCTCTCTGCGACATTATTTTCATAAATCTGTAAGACAAAATAAAAGCCTCAAAGTTCGGATCTCTCCGAAGTTCAATATTGTTCAATTTCGCGTAATGTCGCCCGCCGTCTCGCGCGGAATTCGAATTCGTGCTCCTCGATCATCTCGCGGGAATAACGCGAGAAGTCGCGCGGTATCTGAATGGTCACGAAAGGCAATCTGGATCCGCCAGCCGATCGCCAGTCTTTAACTTCCCGTTTTACCGTTCGCGCTCCACTCCCCGCGCGGCGCACTGACGGAACGGAGTCGATCAATTTTATCTTCGTCCCGGCCCGAGAGACGATTGTCGGGCGCGCAAGCAATCGTCGTTGGTTAGCCGGCGAATTTAGTTCCCACCGCGCTTTTGTGCTCGCACCTCCGGGGATATAAAGGAGATCTTATCTCTCTTACGTCCCCCCCCTTCCCTCACCGTCCTACCGCGCGCCGCTACTTCGTCGCGATCAATGAATTCGTGATGAGACGGTCTCTGCGATCGGTGGGGGATCGGTGCCGGACCGAGAGTCTCGAGAAATCACAACGGCGAGAGATCTTCGACGGTGCGCCGTTGAAGCGGCGAAGCGATCGATGACGTCCGCGCGCTTTTCTTCGATAGATCCGGAGACTTCTTCGAGGACTCCCTCGGGATTGAATCGGGAGCGCCCCCTCAATTTTCTCGTAATATCATTAACACCGTATACGTGCCATGGGCCATGGCTCCGCGCGATATCATTCCGCCGCGGGCTTCCTTTGTGTAATCTGCCGAGATTGTAGGCACCATTGACGTCACTCCGTCCAATCTCGTGTTGCTAATTATTCTCCGCTTGAACGTTTGATCGATTTTCGACGAAGCGATTACAACGTAAACTTTATTCCGCGTCCTAATTTCTTGAATATATATAATCTTCGAAAGTGGAATTTAATTTTTTCGAAGTATCTTTATATAAATAAGGGGGGATATATCTATATAAGATTGCTTTTTAGAGTCCGGGCGGTCCGGAAGTATTTTTCAAAGTTCTTATCCGCGCGCGGTTATCGGACTGCCCGGAACAGACGAACTTTGAGAAAAGAGAGTTTCATGAAACTACATTTTGGAGAACACAGTCCCCAAAGGATTAAACTAAAACTCCGCGGAAACGAGCGTTAAAGAGCTGAACTGCTCCTGCAAAAGCCTATATATCCGAGCGTGCTCGGAAAATTCGAGCGCGGTCTCTCTACCCGCCTTTCACTGTATCCAGAAAAACCAATCTATGGCGAAACGCACGGGCGAAATGGCAATTTTAACGATCCGCCCTCCCCTGCGCGCCCCCCTTTTTTTCCGCGCGGCCTCCTCGCGGGAACGATTCGGATTGTCGAACACGCTCGTCGATTTATCCGCGGATCATAACGTCGAGATTGCGCGGTCTTATCGCGTCGGCGGAATCCGCGCGCTGGTCCGCCGACGAGTTGTCGTGCTGGTTTACGCGCCTTTTCGCATTTCATATATATATACATACATGATGCGTACATATATCTGTATGCATATTTGTGGAGGATCCGATAAGCGCTCTATCTCCCTTTCAAGTTTCATGCAACATCGCCGGTCGCCTCCCCGTCCGCGCTCTTTCATGGCTTCGATCCCGGCTATTCTTGCAGAATTTTACATTCTGTTTGATAAATACGCTTCCAGGATTCCCTTCCTTCGTCGTTGACGAAGTTTACCTTCGGCGATTTCGAGGCGTTCCTTGTCCAAAAAGGCGCGCGTCGATCGATTCGCCCAAGTTGTGGCGTTGCACAAAGCCCGCGCCGCGCGCTTTTGCCAATATAATCAATGCAGACTGCGGTTTCAATAATAATACTATAAGCAATCTCTATATTCTCTATGCATCTCTGCGGAGAAGGCGGAGATATCCGTGGTGCGTCGGCACAAAGCGGTATCGATTTATTACGAAACGATAACCACGATGCATACCGTACATTCTGAACGGTTTTTAAACAATTTTTTTTTTTTAATCTAGCTAACGACTGAATTTATTTTTATACGTGTGGAATACATCGAAAAATTTCCTGACATTAACGAAACATCGACGACTATTCTCGTCGCTGCGTCTCGTATCTCGATTATATTGCTGCGACGCGACGCAAATTTGCGGAAGATCGAGTCGCGTCGCCTCGTTTGTCGCGACGCAAGACGATCGTTCGTCGTAGGAGAGAAATCGTGTCCTCGCGTTCTTTTCGCAGGTATACGTTTCCTTTCGTATAACGGCACGGCGGGCGCGACGAATGCAATCTCGCGCGATAGCGTTCCCGTGTTCGAGACGCGTCGGGACGCGCGTGGTTGAATCCTTATTTAGAATAAGCGGAGACGGTAATGTGACAATCGCCATCGCCATCGCCATTGCCGTCGCCGTCGCCGCCGAGATCCGATTTCCTTCGAGCGCGCATCGCCGTAAACTCGAAATCGGTTGAGACTGCGGAACGTTCGCTCGCGCAAAGGCGTGTGCTTCCTTAGCCGGAAAAATTCAGTCCGATAAACTTGAACTATTTCGTAACAAGCGTCGATTAATCGAAACGAGAGATTTTCGAACGGGGAAATTTTCTTCGCTCCTTTTATTTCGACATTTTCTCTCGTCTGTAAATACGACAGATTGATTCGTAAAAGAGAGGCGGAAGGAAGAAGTCGAGGAAATTTTTAACCCACGCCCTATAAATTATGAAATAACATATTACTGCGGTCTCTATATTTTCATAATCTGTGAATATAAATTTGTTACAATTTTCTTTTTTTTATTTACGTAAAAATTTCCCTTTAAAAACTCTATTAGAATATCGTCTTTCGTTTGCCATTATTACGATTCGGTGATAAAAGTATATCATAAGCATATACAATAAGAGCTTGCAGAACTGTAACGGAAATATTTTTGTATTTTCGTATAACGTCGCCGTCGATGTAATATCCTACAATGGGTATACTAACGCACGCGTAATATCGATCGCGCGCGCAAGAAGGAGAGTCTTAAGGAAACACGCTCTAAGAGCTGACACCGCGAACGTAATTTCCTTTCGCCCGTTCTCCGCGAAATTCTCGCTTGTCGGTCACCCTCGGCTGTCGGACAGATGAAAGGAAGATACCCCACGCGGAGAGGAGATGAGACGAGAGACAGAGGGTGAGACGGAGAGAGATTTACTACCGCCACGCGCTTGTGCGCTTCGGCCCTTTCGGAGTAAATGGACACTTGTCCGAGAGCGACGTGAGCTCGCTCGCTCGCTCGCCGAGGATGGAAAGGAGCACTTGCTTGCTGTGAAGACGGCGGTTTATCGCAAGATAGCAAGGAACCTGATGGGAGGAAGGTATATAGGGAGGAAAACAGGGAGGCAGGGAGGCAGTAGAGGAGGAATAAAAGGAGGGCGATTAAAATAGAAATAAGTGCTCCCATTTGCGGACGTTCAGATTTATAAAGCTTCCCGTGGTCGCGCTCATCCTTTTTTCACGGGGGAATGCGAGGAATCGCCTGGAATCTTCTTTCGCCGATTTTGTGCCGGGGAAACTTAATCTAATGAGAAAATCGCGGGAGCGTGTATTTTCCGCCGTTGCTGCAGCTATCCGCTGAGAGATCGCGGCCCGTATCGGACGTCGCGCACTTGACACACATTCGGCGGGAGTAACTATCCAGCTTGGCATTTGTTTAGCGATAAGTCTAGATGCGCAATTATAAAGAGTAGACTGAAACATTCGTCTCTCCCTTTCTCTGCCTGTATACTTCCCTCGCAATTATTACCGTCGCAAGGGAGTGTTCTTCCCTTTTTTCCTTTTAGAATTGTACGACGAGCGCACTTTCGAAAATCGCGATTTTATTTACGGGCACTTTATAATCATTACGTATTTATATATCTACGCAGCGGGGGGACACAACGGGGTAATGGGTCGATTTTGCCGTATTTATGCTCGCCAGTTAATCCGATTAATACGTCGAAAAGATCCGATCGAGTCCGATGTATCTGACATTACGGTTTATTCGCGTTGCGCGTCAAATCGAGAGGACTCGCGAATATTTGTCGCTGTTAAATGTTTAATTTCGCATTACGTTATGCGCTCGCGCGCGCGTCGTTATTTCATATACATATTACGAGCCTATATATACACGTGATCGTTAATCCGCCGTTTTAACCGGCGGAACGAAGTCGCGGTAATTAAATCAATGAAGAGAACGATGTTACAAAAACGTGGTTCGTTTATTCCGCAGAGAAACTCTGTATACCGAAATAACATTTCGCAACGGTCTAAAATAAGCTGCGGAATCTGAAAATATATTCAACCAGAAAAAAAATTTCTCTCTCCGTTTCTCTCTATCGAGAGAGAGAGAGAGCGAGAGAGAGAGAGAGAGAAAGAGAGAGAGAGAGAAAGAGAGAGAGAGAGTTTCTGCTCTGTTATAATAAACTCGATGCGTTTATCAGTCTTGGCTGATATATCGGAGGGCACAGCGAGCGAAAAAGAGAGAGAAAGAGAGAGACGAGGAATAAGGGGGAGGGAGAGAGAATCATTGCGATGATATCTGATCCTTCGTGAAAAATCGTTCCAATGACGGAGATATTCCACCCAAGTCGGGTAATTCGATCCGGCGCGTTACGCGGTAAAAAAAAGAGGAGAAAAAAGAATAGGGGAGGTTTGTCGCGCTTGTTATACGTCCACTGACATCGCTGCGAAGTGGCCGTATACGGTTATCGCAATAACGGGGGAAACGGTGCTGCGGTGGGCGGGCGGGATGATTGCGGCGCGGCGGTCGCCGTGATGCGCTGTGTGTACTTAATCAATATTGTTGATGTTGAACGGAGGTAAAATTCATCCGCCACATTTTCCACGGCACAGCGAGCGCGGCTGCTGGCGTTGTCTTATATTGGGTATCGAGCAAGTGACACGTTAAGCCGCGCGGACGCGCGCGTAAAAGAATAAAGCGAGGAATCGATGCGCCGCGATGAGCTGGCTGGCTGGCTGGTTGGCTGGTTGCGACGATGAAAAAGGGAGCGATGATCGAGGACGAGCGTTGACATCGTCAGTTGGATCGCTTCTTGCCAGAGCGGTCCGCGCTACTGGAAGATATCGTTTACCAGCGCGCGATCGGGTATATTAAGTGAATTAACGTCAGATCGAAATCCGCCGGTAAACATTTGTCGTGCACACACGTACACGCATTGCACGTACGCCGCGCATTGGCATTGTAGTATGCGCGACCTTACGTTCGCATGCCGACAGATTTTCGTTACGCAATATCGCAATGAGTAATTCAATCTACGGCAAACAAATGAAATTGATTTTATGTAGGTATGGTATTTATTTAATTTGCCCAGCGGCCAGTAATATCGCGAATAATGAAAAAATAACCGTGAAATGTGAAAAAGGCAACCCGCGTAATAATTGAGTGTGGAGTTTGCACAGCGCGTTCTGCAAATAGCGTCGAGTTCGACGAGCTATAGTTCTACTCGCGATAAAGAAGTTGTGCGTGCACGATGTGTTTTCTAGCTTGAAGCGCAACCGAATGAAAGAGAGCGCGATCCGACCGGGTTCGTCGTCGTCGTCGTCGTCGTCATCTCGCTCGATTTCCCATCCCCGCGGCTAAGCACGGTCGCTGTAATTTTATCGCGTGTTTTAGCGCGGCGATGTTTCATTCAATTACGATATCGGGAACGGGAACATCGGACGAAAAGGCTCGAGGGCTCGAGGTAGCGTAAATCCACCCGTCGAAAGGGAAAATAAAGTCGAGGACGAAAGTTAAACGCTGCCGGCTGGGTAATAAAAGTAATGGAAGCTATCCGATTGAGACAAGATATCGGGCCGTCACGCGCAAAATGCGGTGAGTGCAGACCGTTAAGATTAAATCCCGATCGAGAATCGCCCTCGTAGTGTTGTTTTTTTTTTTTTTAATATCTGTATTTCGCGCAATTTTATCAACGCTGAATTCGCAATCGTGTCACGCTCTATTAACGCTTCATTTAGAAGAGCGACAGCGAAAAATGAAGGATATTTTAACGCATACGATATCGCGTCCCTAAGAAATTTCTTCTTGGAAAGAGGCGCGCCTTGTTTTCTTAATAAATTATCAGTATATCTCATCGTTTTTAATTTGCCGCTCGGGTGCGGAACGTCGGACGGAGAATTGCAGCACGCAACCGAATGAATGAAAAAGCGTTCCGACCGCGCTCTTAATGCGGAGGCGATGCAAAAACGATTCGGGACACAACAGGCAATTTCATTTCCATCTCGTTCGAGAGGAGCGTTCGCGCGCGGCGCGGAAGGATGGAGTGCCGCCAGCCACCCTCTCGTCGCTTTCACGCCGTTTACACGTCTGTCGAGCGGAAAGTTTGTAAGAAAGCTCGCGAGCTGTATTAATGAGGGTCTCTCCGGAGCCCGTTCGCTCCCGAGGGGATAAAATAAAACGGGTCTTCGAGGCGTAATTAGGCCAGGGATCCGGAGTCCTCATCGAGCCTCTCGGGATTCTCTCGCGCCGCCGAGAGGCGAGGAAAGCCGATATCCGAGAGTAGCCAATAATTCACGGGCCATTCCTTATTCAAATTCGCGCGAGCGCCAGTCTGTGTAAATTGTGCAGCCTCTCGTCGCGCAACGGGGTCGCGTGCCCCGAATTCGCCCCCCCCCCCCCCCCGAACGTTTCCGCAAAGTCCGAGGGACAACGTGTCCCTGTAATATTCACGTTGGATGTATACGGGCGCGCCCGCCGTCGCGATGTTTATCTCTGAATTTCTGACGCTAGAAGGAAGATAATGGCCCGGCATGAAGTTTATATTTAGCAAATGCAGCTTTTATTTATCGTCGCCCCGGTTTCGCGACCGGTAAAACACAACTGCAATTTCAACGCCCCGGCCTCTCGCGCATCGGCGCTTATGGCCGCTTCGTAAAAACATCACGCGCGAAGAAAAACCGGATTAACTGGAAAAATATCAAAACGCGGGCCGATTAAATTAATATGTTTGCAACGTCCGCAATGCAATATACGTATGTATATGTATACGTTTTTCCCGATGCGGTTATGGCGTCGCGCTTAATGTAGACTGCAAAACGATGCGGCTGCCGAGATCATTTCTCATACTGTCACACTTTCCATACTTCTGCGATTGCGCGAGTGCACTTTCTTGCACTTACCGCCGATGCTTGTTATCTATGTGTGTGTGTGTGTGTGTGTGTATATATATATATATATATATATATGTATTATCTGAATAAAATGTATATATATAATGTGTATATATATATATATATATATATATATATATATATATATATATCCTGTCACCTGCGTTTGCGACATATTTTTTACGCAACATATTTTTTTATTGCGCGAAATTTCTCTTTTTTTCAGTTTGTTTTTCCGCGCCAGTTTCATACGCGTTTCCGTTTTACGCTGGTGTATCGAAACGATCTCTCTCTCTCTCTCTCTCTCTCTCTCTCTCTCTCTCTCTCTCTCTTTCTCTCTCTTTCTCTCTCCATTCAATATCCAAACTTCCGAAAAAAACGTTCGGCGACGGCGACGGAAACTAAATCTCGGGTCGACCGTGTGAGATTTGTTCTACCCGCCCCTTCATTAATTCATTCGAGTCCGTCGATGGGACGGATAAAGTGCCGCGTTAGCGACGTCCTGAGGAAAAAAAACTTCGCTCTTCGCTCCGTGCGATCGTGATTCACATTTATTACGCTTTTTGCTCCGCGACTTGGCGATAAACCAGCAATGGACGCCGATTTCGCTTGTATTTCGCGCGCTCCCGAGATTAATAAGTCGCGTTACTCGATTATCGGAGAGAAACATCCGGGAGGCTTTTAAACAAAAAATAAATAAAAAGAAAAGGGAGAGAGAAAAGAAGGAAAGGGAAGGAAAAGAAAGATCGAAAAACCGCTGACGCTCGCCGACGGCATTTTGCCACAATCCGGTCACGTTCTGCAACCTTGTGCCACTCTCTTTTCCGCTATCCCCAACCCCTTCTATTTCTTTTTGCGCCGACCAATTTACGAAACGGCAGATTCGTCGCCGCAATTGCGACGGCCCTTGCCGTCCTATGCTGCGCTGCGCTGGCGCTGTGTCGAATCAACATGGGAAAAGGCAAGAGCGAAAATGTTTCTCTAAGCCGTAAATGAGAGAATTAAATATTTAGACAAAATCGCGGTAGCGCGTCGCCTAAGGCCTTAGACTTCCGTTGCCGCGGTATCAATAATAACGTTATGCGCCTCGTGGCGCGAAAGAATATTAGAAGAGTCCAAATAAAATATCTATCCTAGAGTAAGTAATTTTCTTACTTCTAAAAATGTCGATTTTGTAAATTAATAAACGGGAAGCTTTCTTCATCTAAAAACTTAAATTTTACAAATTACTTTAAAATCTATATTCGAGAATTTTTTATATTCCTTTATTGTCACTTTATTCAAAGGTCAAACGTCATTGAGTTTTACGCTCTTAGGTGATAACTCATTTGACTTTACGCTTCGATTTGTTCTGCGAAATGAGTCTATGCATCTCGAGATGCATAGAATTCGTCTCGTTTTGCTATTCGTCTCTGTTCTCCCGGTCGCCTTTGTATCCTCGAAGGATTACGTTTACGACCTAATAGTTCCTCAACGAAATAAATTATAGAGATAAAACGTATAATTTTTGGCTGAAAAATGAATTAAAATGCATGGAGAACATTCGTTCGCAAGTGAAAATGGCTCGTTAATCGCATCGATGAAACAACGGCCGCGCGTCGAGCGCACGATTCTTTGTAACGAATATACTCTCTTTCCGCTCCAAAAATAATGTAGTACGTTACAGATATCTCTGGACGTCGGGGAATTTTTTTCACGCGATATTCGAGACACACCGACAGAATGTAAAATATACGTGAACGATATTTCTTTTATGAGCGCGCAGAAAAGAGTATAACGAGAAAGAGAGTAACTCGGAGGGAGGGAAAAAAAGGTACTTTACGTATTGAATAAAATTATATATGCGATGAATTTTGCTCGACGTAGGACTGCTCCGATCATACTTAACAGGTGATCGCGCAGGTCGCTTGTCAATGCGTAGCGCACGTATCCTAAGCACTATTATCATTAGTCGCGCGGCGTTATACCTGACCGCATAAGTGTGCGCCGGCCATTAAGGGGACCAAATACGTAAATTCCTGATACCGTATGCCGGGCCGAAGCCGCCACCGTTACACGCCAATCCTATTACACGCGAGTGTGCCAATTATTATCGTATCCACTCGAAATCTGACCGTATTTCTATCTCCCTCTCGCTCGCTCGCTCGCTCGGCGTCTCCCTCGCGGTCTTCCTGTCGTTGCGAGATTGTCGGCGGAACAACGTAATTATACCCTCCATATCGACGAATAACGAATCGCTAATTGCTATTTCAACAGTCGTAATTTCGCGCGCCCGGAAACGAGTAATCCGTTTCCTGAGGATATTAAGGCAGCCTACAGTGCGCATTCGTAAATGCCGAGGATCCTTTCCTCTCTCTCTCTCTTCTATGTTATTTCTCTCTCGTTTCAGGTTCCGGCTACTTTTGACCCGAACCTTTCAAACTTTTTCCCTTTTCACGTGCAAAGAGATTACGCGTAGAGGAAGCGCAGGATCTGTCAGAGGATAAAATGTATAGTCCCTCACATGTAAAGTACTCTCTCGAACGCTGCCTTTATCATTATTTTGACACTTTGATTTCAGTTTTCTTCTAATAAATTATTGTTACGTACGTAACATTAAAGCAGTAATAATTTTATGTTCACCATTAAAATTGTACTGCAAAAGATAATTCATTTAAAAAAGTACAAGTAAGTAGTGCTACAAGAATGGAAAATTTCTCGCGGAGCTGAAAGCCGGTAAACTGTAGGATGATCGATTTTCCGGAGTAACGCGGCCCTCCTCTGGGAATTCCCGAATGCACATAATTCCACGCGTTCTAATTCGATAGTAATACAAATGGCCGTGCGCGGCGCAATTTAATAATACACAAGTCTATCGGTTTATCGATTTAATCAAGCGACATAACGAAGGGCCAAGGTAACGACGGAGCAATCCGAAACGTAATCAGCAGTTTTGTTGCTGGAAAACTTTTCGTCCCGGGGTTCATTAAGTCCCGAAAGCCATTTATTTCTTAGAAGTTTCTCTCGCGAATATTACGCGAATGATGAATACTTTTTCCGCTATAAGCTGGCAGTGTAAACAGCGTGAGTTTTAATAGGATTACGTTTTCACGAATGAATAAACAAGCGGCTTCACTTTTCCTACGGAGATTTAACGATATCCTCGTTATCGTCAAAGTTATTTTATACCATAAGTACATTAAAAGAAGCTAATCTTCCTCCCGTTGCGCAGAAATGTGTATCCCGTGAATGTGAAAAAAAAACCGATTCCTCCGTGCAACATCCGATATTCCACGTTGCGTATGGCGATGTCATACATTTTTTATGTGGTATATCTTTTACGTAACGTAAATATATATAATATTATTAATAATTTATTTCTTCTGTCCGTTACTTCACATTTAATGCTATCCTCGTTGTCAACAAAGTCACAAGTACATTAAAGAGAAGCTGTACTTCCTCTCTCAGCATAGAAATGTATATCTCGTAAATGTGAAAAGTTCGGTTCTACAAAATACAATTTTACGTTGTAGAGATACAGTGAAATTATACATTTTTAATGTTACGTAATGTGTGTAATATAACTAATAATTGATTTTTTATATTTGTCATTGTACTTATTATTGGTATTAATCGGCGAGAACGTCTTCCGTTTAATTCGGCTTTATTTTGAGCGCGTGCAATATTAAATAAACGTACGTTAAACAATGCAGAGCATCGTCAAAATCCGCGTGATAAATATATGCGCGCACCTTTTTTTTCGCCCTCGAATCGTATTTTTCTCCTCGACCCCCGCATCGCGTTCGTTACAAAACGGGCCGGCTTAAAAATTGTCACATGAGCGATGCGTTCGCGACGGTTGGAATTCGTCTCGGCAGCGACTGAACGTTCCATTGTTTAACGAAAAAGAACAAAAAGGAAGAAGGAGGAAGAAAGGAAAGAACGAAGCGATGCGTTGGCGGCCAGCGGTCCCTCACGCGTCGATTAAAATTTAACAAACTCCGGCAAAAAGAGGAATCTCGGCCGGAATAAAATAACTTCTATCGCGGGTGCATGTGCTGCGTGTCTCCTGCTCTATATAATACCGTATTTTCCCAGATCCCAGAGATTTTATCACGTGGCAGCTTTTTCGCGCCCTCCCCCCGCCCCCTCGCCCGATCGCAAGATCAAACATTAAATTCTGAATGAAAAAACCGGTCGCGAAATGGCCGGGCGATTTCGGGATTTCAGGCCGAGCGGATCGGGCACTAAAAGGAGAAAAAGGTAAGCCGGAAGGGCGCAGCGTCAAGCTTGAGGTACGGGGTACGGGGGCAGCGCAAAAAGGAAGGTGTAAAAGCGAGGCAGTAAAACGCGAGAGGAATCTCTCCGGCAGAAGGTGGATGGCTCTCGAGCGTCGTTCGTCGCGTCGCGCGAACCAAGGGAGGACCGAGGGGGAAAAAATGTTTGAAAATATCTTTCGAAATTGCGGACGTTATTCCGGCGCGCTGAGTTACAGTCGCGCCACTTCCGGGAACTTGTTAAAAGACCTTGGGTGTGTGTCCTCCCCTTCCTTCCCCGGGAAAAAGTCGTGAAAGGAAATGATCTGAATGGGCACGTGACATCTCTACCGGGGAAACTGTGTTGCGTATGAGAAACGGGTTAAACGCGGGAAGGGATGGAACAAGAAAGCGAAGGATGGTAGGGCGCGCGCGATTGTGTCGCGCGTATTTCGTTGCGACGCGAAAAGGGAATCGCGTGGCATACACGCGTATATGTATCCGCTTACGCTTTCGCGACTTTTATTTGCCGCGCGCATACCCTAGTCTTTTTCTCTGCCCGATATCTCCAATTCTACCCCTATCTTCGCGTATCGGCTTTCTAGCAATCCTACGTAGGGGGTATCGGATACCCGTGCGCTGCGTAGCGTGAACAAGAGAGATATTTAAGTTTCATACCGATCCAGCGTATAACGCTCGGTTTGTTCCCCAACTTTCCCCCAAGATATTCGCACACGCGTATAACGCAAAATCCCTGTGCGCATTCCTCCTGAGAGATCACCGCGAATTATTATCGATAATTTCGAAAAGAGAAGTAACACCTCTTATCGAGAAGCCTCTTACCAATTGCTGCGTTAATCAAAAAACATCTATAATCGAAATAAAAATAATAATAATAATTGAAGCAGGACAAATTATTCCTCGTATCTAGCATTAATTTACGAACATCTGGAAGGCTCTCTCAACACATCGGTACTTTCGAGGAAATAAATATTTCACGCACAAGCGACTTCAAACCGCTTTTAAGCCACGGCTCTATATAATTATTCGCGGCGTTCGTTTGAGCCTTCTGCGTTCTGAATATCCCACGTAGATACGCGCATGGATCTGAATCCTGATACGGCTGTATATCAAAGAGAGTCGCGGATATATACGTGTAAGAGAACCCCCGTACGTATATCTCTTTACCCTCGCGATTTTTATACGTCCTCTACAAGTCATGATTCTCGTGGCGCGGCATAAAAAGACAGGGAATACGTTTCCGGCGTTAGAGATAAAGGCATACAAGGGAGGGGGGAAGGGGTTCGGAGTTAACCGTTAAACCGCCGACGACGTGAGTTACCGTACCGTGTATCATTCTATGCCAGGAATGATCGCACATTCCCCAATACGGTGTATCCGTATCGTGCATTCTCCGACGTGGAATTTCATATTTCTCCGGGTATACCTACGTGTATTTAAATTATTTCTTCCATATGTATAAATAAACTACAATTAATACATCGCGCCTAATAATCGTCGCGAAAGGGGACGGTCCTCATCTCGCTATCACTTTCAAACTTGAAAGCCATTAATGACCGCACTTGTCCGGAGACAAAGACCATTCTTCTTCCGTTAGTACGTTTTGCACTACCTGGAGTACGACCGGAGAAGACCGGTGATAGTTCTAGGACGCCCGCGTGTCTACGGACAGAACGAAACTTGGCGAACTTAATTAATTTTCCACAATACAGCATTCACGCGGGCGCCGACAGGTTTATCATACGTTAACGTGGACGACAGGGTGGAAAATGACCTGTACCTCGCTCACTTCGCACGCGCCTTGGTTCTCCCTATCGCGTTACGGGCGAGTCTAAATTTTTTTCATTTCGCAATCCTTCAAGTTCGCCAACGTATACCTCGATACCTATCCCACGTCGTAAGGAAAAACTGCGCGTCAGTTTTAAATCAGCCGAGGGCTTCCGTCGAAGAGCTGCAGCGGTGCGAAGAGGTGCATCCCGGCGAAGAGGTGGATGAAAGTAGAGACGAGCGGAGAGGAGAGGAAAGGAGAGGAGAGAAGCAGGAGGGAGCGTTGCAAAGGTCGAACGATTGGAGGAAAACGATGGCGGGAGAGGGGCCCCGGGAACTCGTCGGGTCACGTAGAACGATAAATCACGCGGTTATGGCGTGCTCACACGTACACGTGAACTTGAACCGCGAGAGGAGAGCGGTTCACGCCACCTCCCTCTCCACGGGTGTGTGAGAATTCGACGCGTTGCGGTCGAAAATCTATATATATATATGTATGTATATGTCGCTGTATATATCCATACGCGCACTCGGTATTCATCCCGTCCGTGGGTAGATCCACGAGCCTCGCTGTCCCGGCTGCTCTCGAAAACTCCCTCGTCGTTAGCCAAATTGATATCGTTCGCCGACCGAAAGTTCGACGGTGTCTCCGGCAGGCACTGCTTGGTCGGGGTCTTGTGCGCTCCACGTGTTGTGTGTGTGTGTATGTGTGACGAGACGTGTGGCGTTCGCAGACGAGGGTGCGGCGGGCGATACGTGCCCGGCGGGGTCCTGCGCTCGATGCATTAAACCCGCCGCGGGAGACTCTCGCGTGGTTCTCAGACAATCGGCGAGCGGATTCTTACGCGCGGACCCCGAAGTCTCGGCGAAAGGGGGAGAAACATCGTCCCGGTCGCGAAAGTCGCTCCTCCATCGGGCGTTATTGATATTAATGCGATCGCTGTTACGCCGTGATGGATATTAGCGCGATCTATATCCGCGTTCAGAGGGAACGTGGTCTCGGGTGTTCACACGGCGGGGGTTGGCAAGTGGTAACAGCCCTTGTCGCTTAAACGATTTCCATAAAGCAAGCGGCTTCTCGAAAAGCCAAGCGTCTGACAGAGTGATATACAGGCTGCGCTCATGCATCTCCGCATAGCACCACTTACGTACTATACCTTTTGAAATTACGCTATTGTTTTTCTCATCTCGTATAAGAGACATGTAAATTGATAGTTTCTTTCGCGCAGAGTCCTCGTGGATTTCTTTTCGATAAA
The DNA here is from genome assembly GCF_003070985.1 of Temnothorax curvispinosus. NCBI lineage: Eukaryota > Metazoa > Arthropoda > Insecta > Hymenoptera > Formicidae > Temnothorax > Temnothorax curvispinosus. The sequence goes on along the minus strand of NW_020225310.1, from coordinate 249,174 downwards.
AACTGTGAAGGATTATAGTTGCCGATTGTTGCCGCTCGAGAAGTTTTGGCAAGCTTCAAACTCATATTGTGCGCCCGATCGAGATCCCCCGTTCGATCACCGACACGTCTTCTCTATTTTTCCGCCAATTTACGTCCTTTAAAGCCGTTACAACAGTTTTTCCGCGGGGCGCAAGTTTGACAGCAGCGCGGCGGTAGCGTGTACTCTCCAGCGACTGGGAACTTGCCCCGAAGAATTTCATGCCGCGCGGTGACGCTATTCCCACGTCGATCGGGGTCAAACTCGTGTCGCTTTACGATAGTAACTTTCCCGTTCCCAGATCAAATTCCGCTCCCGCCGTATTGCTGCGCTCGGCGATAAAAAAAGTTATCAATCTATTATTAGATAACGCGAACTATTTTTTTTTGCGATTCGTCATCGTTACGTGAAATACGTGTGTACCTACCAGCCGTTGAAAGATAAATGTGACGCATCGCGACATGCTTAATATTAATTTAAACTGAATATATATGATCTTTAATATCGCGCAGGGCTAGAAAACGAAATAAATAACGCTGGCATATCGCCATATATTAAATGGTCGGAGTTGTTTGTTCTTATGCACAATGGAACAGACATATTGTAAATAATTATTTTACGCAGAAATAATTCCGACTTTGCCAAACGGAATTCCCGCAGCGTGCTGCATGGTTTTCCTGCCATTTAATTATCGCGCAGCGAAATCTGTATATTTCCATAAAAGGGAACAGCGTCATTTCAGCAAACGGAAATTTCTCGGTGACCGAGAAAAATGTGATACGCTTTTAATTTATATGTGAAATATTATATGTAAAATAATAATAAGGAAACGTAAGAGTTTGAGAGTCCGTCGCGGTTAGTAGTGCGTGAATTAACGCTATGTAACATTTAATTAATAATTTGAAATATAAATTATAAATCGTACGTTTCGGCGCTACTTTGAGCCATCTTCAGCGGTGGAGCCGAAACGTACGTTTTGTACTCTCTAAATTTCTCGGAGTGGAAATTTAGAGAGTAATTTGTATTAATTATTCTTTAAGTGTTACATAGCTAGCCTTAAATTACGCACTAACGTTTGACTCTTAAAGCCAATTGCCCTTAATTTTATTATACTCATTAATTTTAATATCGAGAATCTGTTAATTAATTATTTTCTAGCAAGAATATTCGACATATTATCGCTATACTCTTAAGGGGTTACATCACTGTAGCTGCCTATTTTCTTTGGTATTTTATTTTTAGAAAAGAATAAAATATATGGTCAAAAAAACTTTTAGGCTTTATTAGACATATATTAAAATATGTAAAAAATTTTTTTATTTGTTAAAAAAATACAAAATGGCGGCGCACGAGTCGCTATAGCACTACTCCGCGGCACGCAGTATAAGTCCAACAATTTTCATTTTATTCACTCCAAATTTTGACCATATCTTTAAAATAACATTCCGAAGAGAAATACGTACGAGATTTTCGATAAGTTAATTCTAACATTATTTATTAACAAATGATTGCTCCTTTTTTGTCAAAAATTGAACTGTTTACTTCAAATGCTCGCCAATCACACAAAAATTAATATTTTCAAACTAGCTATACTCATGTAGATTAAGAGAAAATTTTTTGTTTTTTTTTAGATTCAAATTTGCGACAGTTATACTGTGTGCCGCAGAGCGCGACATGCCTCGCGAGAATGGCTGCAGCGTTGCAATTTTGTACTATTATTGAATAAATATTTTTTTTTGAACACTTAAAAACATGATTAATTACATCCTTGAATATTATTATACTCTTACTTTTCCTTCCATCCAAAAAAAATCGCAAAAAAACGCTTTATTTTAGACTTCTACAGTGGTGTAACCCCTTAACTTTAATTATGTGGATATATAATATATATATATTTTTATATAATTATATGTACATATAACACACACACACACACACACACACACACACACACACACACACACACACACACACACACACACACACACACACACACACACACACACACACACACACACACACACACACACACACACACACACACACACACACACACACACACACACACACATGTTCTTTGCAAATAGATACTTTCTCCTCGACGTCCTCGGAGCGCGTATATGCACTAATTCCCACTCTCAGCAAATGTTTCTAGCTTTTAAACAGATTAAACTTTAATCATCTCCACGGATTTATTTAAATAGTAAAATTAATTAAATTATATAAATTGTATGTTTGCTATTTTTGACAAGCGTAACTGCGACAGTCGTCGAGTTGTTATTCAGGGATTTATCAAGTCTCACGTATAAATGTCGGCGTTAATATCGGCGAATCTTCTTAATTTACGATGCCAAAGGCGGAAAAATTCGGAAGACTCGCGACGCAACTTTGAACCCCCTCCGATACGCAGAACGTTAGGTATCGCGTAAGCCTCGCCATTGTTCCCGGAGTCCTTATCCCGCCGGCAGGCCAAAACACCGACAAAGACCTAACCTTAGACCGCGACCTCCTTGCTGCATTTTCCGCGGCTTCGGGTATGCGTCGGGGTATCGAGGCAGACGGTTCGATACCGGACAGCATTGTTTCCGGGGTCCCATTATAAGCGCGCCTCGATTCCGGGCGGTTCGTGCCCCAAGGCACCCTCTCCTTCCCTCTCTCTCTTCTCTTTGTCTATCTATTCCACTGCCTCTTTGTCGATGCCGACGCCAACCCCGGGAGCTTCCGAGAGCGAGAGCTCTCTTCGTGCCATCGAGCGGAACGGCACGGGGAACGAACCAAGACGGGAGAGTGCTCGCGACGATATGGCATTACGAGGCGCCCGCGTTGTAAACGCATAAGCTTTTAGGAGGAGGAGGAATTAGGCTGACGGTATGTCGCAAGTCCTGACAGAAATTAGAAGGACAGCTTCGTGAGAATGGCGTCACAATTGCTTTCACGCAAGAAATACGCCGCAACGTGATCCGTTATGGCGTATTGGATATCGAAATTAACCGTACGTCATTGTGCGCGCGTGAAATAGTATTAGAGAAAGACTTTTGCAGTAGTCGTTGAAATTTTATTCTTCTATATCACTATTTCTTAGCGATACCACCTAATTTCTCTCATATACGAGACGGTCGGAACGTACAAGAATTTTTAATCGTGAAATATTTGTATTGTCTCGATATTTTTCAGTTAGAGAGCAAATATTGTATCGGAAGAGAATATTTCGCGATACCGGCACTCTTTCGCTGAACGTGGGAACGCGATCGGGAGCATCGGGCGAGAGGAGAGGCACTCTCGCGAAATAATCCTACGTCGATGGAAGCGGAGCGGATATCCGGCGACGTAATCCAGGAGGATCGGTGACATTTCCCTAAGAGACGGGGCGACGAGTGTCGTATCCGTGAAATCTCGCGTCCAGTCGGCGTGAAGCTCGCGTTTCACGGCCTCGCATAGGCGAGCTCGTGGGGATGCACGATCCCAGGGCGGGGTACCGAGGACGCCAAAGAGAAATGGGAAGAGAAACCGGAGAGAGAACGAGAGGAGAGAGAGACGATAGTCTCGCACGAGAGATCGATAGTCACCGCCGTCGTGGTCCAGCTACCAAGATGAGCGGTCACGATGTGCCCGTTGTCTCTGTGCGCCAACAATCTCATGCATTGTGAGCATTACCTCCCCTCGAAGGCACGAGAGATCGGGGTCACGGAAGGACCTCGGACCCGGAGGGTACATACGTCGCCCTCCACTGAGAGAATGCTTCCCTCTGATATTTGCCGCTTGCAAACCGAATCCTCTATTGTGGTATCTTAATACAGTGTCGTCTACGATTACGATTTATGCTCGCATGGTTATATAACGAATAACTGTTTAATCTTATGCGAGGTTGTCTCTGGCTTGTATGTATATATCTTCGACATATTTGTTATTGTATTTATTGTTACACGCAATCATTGTGATCATACTTGTATCTGTTTGTTCTAAGAAATTAAGTATGCATGAAATGTAATGTATAATATAAATAAATAAAAATGTTATATAAATAGAAACAGTTTTTTTCAAATGTCGTATTGTAAATTGCCCCATCAACTTTTGATTCCACCGAACTATCGGAATCGTAGTAACTGGTACGACGCCATCTCGACATTACGGAAAAACTCCTCGGTATTTCGCATGCACCAGCGGCACGGTAATGCCATCAGGACGCGAGGATAAGGAGACGTTTCGTATTCGAGTCCATTCGATGTACAGTCGCTCGCGATCTTTGTTGCTTCGCTGGAGAAACCGGTCGCGGTTATATCCTCCGCTGGCACGTGTTGTTCGCGAAGCGTATCCCTTTTTATAACATTTTTAACGAGTATTTCCCGCGACGGGAGCCAGTGGGGATACATATGTAATGTCGTCGTCGTCGTCGTCGTCGTCGTCGCCGCCGCCGAGAGCCGAGGGAACGGATTGAATACGTACGGCAAAAATAATGCGACATTACTGTTTCTTTATGGACGGTTAGTTATTACACCACGGAATCTCGCTTGCCAGAAAATTGGCGAGCGCGGAGGAAGGCGCTACGTGTACGGCGAATTCGCGCGCGCGCGCGGCCCGGGGTATAATGGCGCTGTAACAATAATCTCGTCGCTTTTATTACCGCCGCTTTTTGTTAGGTTTACCGTCGAATGGCACCGTTAGATTTATTCGCCCCGTAAATCACGTTTGATACCGCCGTCTCGGGGCTCGTGCTGGCGACGATATATAGAGCATTTCCCCACTCTATACTCGCGCCTCTAAGATAAGAATAGCGAACAGTGAAGAACCGCCTCTTTTATTCGGCGCAATAAAAGTGTAATAATTTAAATGAATGGATAATTAACTAAAGATTCTCGACAATGGAATTAACAAGGAACAAGGAGAAGGTGGGCTTTGAAAGTCAAAGCCCACCGGCTAACTATATATATGCGTCAGTTAACGTATAGTCTTGAATTACTAATACGAGGCAAAATTATATTACATCGTTTTGGCGAAGATGCATTTCAGTGAAGATGAGCTCAAAGCAGAGCTGAAACGTCCGATGTATATAACGTTAACTTGCGCACAGTTAACCGCGTTTGATTCTCAAAGCCTTGTCATTTCTTTGTTACTCGTTATTTATAAAATTTTCATGCCGACTTGTAATCTCCGAAAAAAAAATGGACGACGTTTTCCTAGAGGATGTTACAACGGTATGAACGGTATGGTATCAGAACCTTTTCCGATTATATGCGAATTTATGCGTTTCCCCGAGCACGATAAATCGATCGCCGCTCGAAGATTTTAAATAAATTCACCCGCGGTATAAATGTTTGACTTCCGCCGAGAAGTAAAATGCTGCTTCGGGATGTAAAGAACAGCCTCTCGCGTAAACCCGCGTGGCAAACATAGCGAGCCAATATATCGATTTGACGTGGCACTGGGAGGGAGGAGGGCGGCGAAAAGAGGAGGGAGGAAGAGAGAGTGCCCCATGTGCCGGGTGAAATTTTCGCATGATATCGGGAATCTCGAGGAAAAGCTGCTCCGCTCGAGCGAGCGCGTTTCGAGAAAAACGAAGTACAGAGGGAGTCTATGTATTCCTACAGGAAATGTCTTTCGGAAATCGGGGGCGCGCACCGGCACCGCCTCGAGACCTCGTTACATACGCTCCCGGTCTCTCGCGGCGGACGGGACGGCGCTCACGGCGCACGTCAGTTTCGCATACGTGAACGAAACTGATGCAAATACCGCGGCGAAGAAAGCCCTGTCGCGTCGTCGATGTGCCGCCGACAAGCGGGCGCGCGGGCATACGCGGCGGTCGCTCTCGTCGCTATTGTAACGCGATACAATCTCCACGTAACTACCAGACTAGTTGTTTGGCTGCACAATCCTATTTGCCAGGCAATCGGCCACCGCCGGGTGGCGGTTCATGTAATCCCTGCGGGCTCCTGCCGCCGCTTCCTCGCGCGCGCCTCCTCGCCGCTGCGGTAAGGGTCGTAAGCCACGGGGGTCTCTCTCTCTCTCGAAACTCTCGCAGATTTTCAGGGTCGTGGCTCCGTCTCTGATCCCGAGAACCGACCCGACCCGTTTGTATAAGATACACGCGCGATTACGCGACCTGCAAAGTGGCTGGCGCACAAGTTGTCCGCGTTGCTGCTCGACGAAATGCGCGCGCTGACGCCGAAACGGGGAGAGCGCCGCTATTAACGTTCGGATTCACGGAGAGGTTGATATTCTACCTTGAATACCGATAAGGGAACACAACGACGAGGAGAGACGCGACGTACTGCGACTGCCGCCGCCGCCGCCGCTGCCACTGCTGCGGATCCTAGATTACGCGTCCTAGTTAGCTCCTAATGTCGGAGAGTCTGTGACGGGTATCGGGGGCCCGTCGTTCGCTATGAATGTGCGACGCGCTAAATTGTCTGGAAGGTAATTATCGGCTCTCAGAGACGCGGACGCTTTGTCGCGCGCGCGTTGTGCCAGACACTTATTTGTACGCTGCGGATCGTCCGAGGCAGCGAGACGCAGTAAAGCCTGCCGGCTGCTAACAAAGTGGAGTTACTGTCACGAACAGTATTCGTCGATGACTGATAAAGTTGGATAATGGTAAGGTGGCCGGCTGCTCTCGTGTTCCGAAGAGGTATATCGCGTTTAACATAATACTGCGGACTATATCAGACATACGGAGCTTAATGGGGTAATTAAGTGGCTCTGGGCTCTGAACAAGCCAATTTTTTCGTTGAAAAAAATGTAGAGCTTTACTATAACAATCTCAACGATAGTTCGATTAAGGAGGGTGGTTAGTAAAATCAATTTGATAAGAATTAGTTCAAATTTATAGAGAATATTCGTCTATGGAAATCTGTCGTCCATGCCAAAGTTGAAGACAATCGTCTGCATGGTTGTCGAGTAATTAATTATTGAAGTTATACTCTTGTCTCTCTCTTATACACGGACGACACAGCAAAAATGTTACCTAACCTGTAATGTAACTCTCAAAAGCATATAAATGATAAGAATTTAGTGAAAATAGGTGCAAATACTTAACTCTTTACATATTTAGGAAGAACTTTCTCGAAAACTGAAATGATTCGTCTTTATAGTTATCAAGAAATTGTAAAAATAAAACAGGACCACATTTATTATTTCCACATTTCAATGTGGATAATAACGTATTTGGGTTTTAATTGTACAAACAACTCATCTTTTTAAACCTTAAGAAACAGCAATTAAATGCATTCTACATATTTATTTGCTAAAATTCGTTTATTTCACGCGACGAAAATCTAACCTATATGCTTTTTCCCTGCCGCGCGCCGCCTTCCCGCACGGAGAACTAACCAACCTCCTTATTAATTGCTTTTTCGCGATTTTTCTGGTTTCGAACGTTATATCGCGCATTTAAGGGTAACAGCGGCCAAGATTTTAGTTTAGTCAATCGGTCGCGAGCTGTCCATTTTTTATTGTTGTTACAATAAATTACGTGGTAAATCGCGCGCGCACTTGTTTATTGATCGCGCGCGGAGGCAACGACCGGGTATAATTTAAACGCGAGGTTATTTTCGACGATCGAATGCGGGAAAACCAAATTCAAAATCGTCCCTACGCATGCGATAATTGTCGCAATTAGATCGCACCGATTGCATCGCGGATGCAATTAAAATCCTGCGATTCGTTTCGCGATGCCGCAAACCGACGCTGATCCGCACCGGTGCGGTGTCGCGGTGGCCGAAAGCGCGGAAAGAGGAGAAACGGAAAACCTTTCATTCTGAACGCTCGTACGACGTGTTTATTGTTTTTCTAGACTCGCATGCCTTGTTTACCTGATTGATATTTGCATTTGTCAGTTGGAAAACGATACAAATCGCGAAAACACGATTTCGGAAAACGGACAGAAAAAAATCGGCGACGCGGAGAAAAAAAATGCTCGTAACTATGCGCAACAATCCCGATTATTTCCGACATATTTCCGACATATTGCGTGAATGAATATATAATACCACTCTCTCGTGAGTGGTATCAGCTATTTTATGTATAATATGGTCAACCACTATATATATCGATATATTGGAAATTTAATGACGCTTCGACGAATTTTTGGAGTCGCTGCTCACTTCAAAAGGCGACATAGAAATATTTTTCGGCCCGATATGTAATCAATATTTATTTTAGTTCGACGATGAAGGGTAAGAGTGAATTTATATTACGATGTCGATCGCGGTGCGGTCTGTCGAGTAGATGGAATTCTAATTAGGTCCTAAGAAATCCACAATTACATTCTGCAACCGTAAATATTATGTTGTATATCTATTCGAGTTCTGTCGTTGCAGACCCGCAAATGAAATTTGATTAAATGCACCACGCGCGACTGGCACGGCGTAATTAACTTTCGCGGGTCACGAAGTCCCATTAAACGTCCTGGCATTCATTCTTAAAATTCGAGCACGACGAGCGTGTTAACTTGCGCACGTAACGCGCTCGTAACGCGGCGAAACTTTGGAGTGATTACCTTAATTCTGCCTAAAGAGTACTAAATGAAATTACATCATCATTATTCCTTATTCAGTCGGCGGAATTGCGTTATTGTTAATAAGGCTCTCGTGTTGTGCGAGAATTCACGGCGCGCAGCACGAAAATTACACCGCGCGCGCGCGCGTACACGCTTGTTTCCATTACGTCGCACAAAGCGTGCGCGACGCGCCCGCGCCGGTTTGTTGCATGTTTATTGGCCTCTGCGGTATAAAATAAATTTTATTGCCTGTTCTGTTAAAGGGAAAATTACGCGAAAAATTTCGTTGCATTGCGACGCGACGCGGCGCGATGACAGGCTAACAAGCGCTTGTTAAGCGAATGTGTAATTATAATCTAATGTAATTCGCCCCCGCGACGTGCCGCGCCGCGCCGCGCGCTGTCTTTGAAAGTGGAGCGTGAGTGCCGCTTAATAACAGTAACGAGAGCAATTTAATGTAATGGACGAAAAAGAAAGAGCGAGTTTAACGCCACGCCGCCGGTGCCGCAGACGCAGACAGTGTTCTCCGACCGGCTTGCGTCGCGTCCCAAGTATTTTGAAAGGCTCCGCTCCGAGATTAATTGCAATTAGATTGGAACGGCCGACTGGTTTAACGATCACTCCAAGTCGATCGAGCGAGTGGCGGGAGGAAGCTCGAGGAGGCTGCAAATGAACGTCCGTGAATGCCTCAATTTGTCGAAATAAAGTCGCTCGAGGTGGAGGAGAAGCGACTTTGACCGACGGCAAAAAGCTCTCCGGGAATACCTAATCGCGTATTTTCCCGGGATTACGTGGCGCAATTTGCGACATCGGCTGCAACAATCGACGACGTCGTCGCCCGTTCGGCGCGCGTGCCTTTTCGTGCTTGAAAAATGTGCCGGGCGGGCGAGCACTTACGGCGCTTTGTTTCGCGCGCGAAAGTAAAATCGTCTGTATATTGCCCCGACACGATTGTTTTCTGTTTACGGAAGGGAGAGGGGGAGGAATCGATCGGACGCCCCGCAGTTTTCCGGTAAAACGCGGCCCTTTGATCCTCTCCCCGGCGCTTCTACGAGCGCCGCATTGTGTATCGCATTTTCCACAAGCAACAACCGTGGCATTTCGCAAACACGCCCGAGCGTAACGGGGCGCGCCGAGGGTCTTTCTTGTTCGCGATTTACGCGACCCCCCCCCTCCCTCCCAAGCACGTAGCCGGCCAATTTCGCGAGACACAATGCGGCGGGGGAGAACCTTGCGCGTGTCGTGGGACGACCCCTCTTCCCCCCACGGCAAAAAAGAAGGTGACTAAAGACGCGCGCGAGTGTGCAAGTACGTACTGCAGTTGAGAGGACAGGCGCGAAGGGCGAGGGGGCGGACGAAAGTGACCGGTGTGTACGTATACACCGAGAAAACACGCGAGCGCTTCGTCGTCCATTCCACGGGACGACTCCCCTTTATGTGCGCCATTATTTCTATCCAATAGAGGCTGAGTAATGCCGCGTAAGGTTTTCTTTTTCCATCCCTGTGTCCCGCGAGCTTCTACCGACAAGCGGCGTTACTCTTTCATGCCTTTTTTCCTCCCTCTCCGTTCTTTTCTTTTTTTTTTCCTCCCGCCGTCCTTCGTCGCCCCCGCCGCCGTCGGCCCCACCCGCTTGCAGTTTGCAAGCCTGCCGTCGTCCGTCTGCCCCATCTTCCTCCACATCCTCCCGCGGTGCCCCTTTCCGGTACGCGAAGAAACTTTGATTATAACCTGGCAGCTACTTTCCCGCGGTAAAAGTCTGGTCTGGGGTACCTTAATTAATTTACGTTAAGAGACTTCGCGGAAAGGCAGGTGTACCGTACGATTAAATGGCTTAGAGCGCCGCTAATGGGTAGTAAGCCGGCGCACTGCCATGCCGGGCCGAACACATCGGATGATATACCGGGAGAAGTAATAACGTGGATGGAGAGCCGTTCATGTTTATTTCATATGTGGCCAATCGCGCGTGCTTTAACGGATCTCTCGCGGAACCGATTCGCCCGATATCACCTGTAAATCGCGATTTCCCATCGCGACGCTCCGTTCGCCAATAACGTACTCGAAATATTCTCTCAATGTGGAAAAAAGTATGCGCGATTATTTATCCCGTTGCGGTGCAAAGCAAGCCTTATTTTTTTCAATTAAAAACGTAATAAAAATTAAAAAATAATAATAAGAGAAATAGGATCGTAACGATATACAATCAATTAGAATCAAAAGCCATGCGATCCAAGCTTAGGTCTTTGACAGCCTTATATTAGTTACTGTATACATATATGTCTATATATATACATATAATTTTTCCAACAAACTGCGCGCCGAGTAATTTGTCGGACTTAAAACACAGTAATTGTTTATAGAATTAAAAACCCTTCCCTCCCCGGAATTAAATCGACTCGATTTAATTATCTAAAAACTGTAAAGAAAATTTATTGCGAAAAATATTACCTCAGCCAGGGTTCGAACCTGGAACCTCCCTCATTCCGTGTAGGGCGTCGTACCAATTCGACCACCGAGGCATGTGGTAATATTTATCGCAATAGCCGGTTAATAATAGTTTGAAACGTCTTTCTCAGGCGACGTGAATAATAATAAGAGAAATAGGATCGTAACGATATACAATCAATTAGAATTTTCTTTACAGTTTTTAGATAATTAAATCGAGTCGATTTAATTCCGGGGAGGGAAGGGTTTTTAATTCTATAAACAATTACTGTGTTTTAAGTCCGACAAATAATCGGCGCGCAGTTTGTTGAAAAAATTATATGTATATATATATAGACATATATGTATACAGTAACTAATATAAGGCTGTCAAAGATCTAAGCTTGGATCGCATGGCTTTTGATTCTAATTGATTAAAAAATAAATTAAAGGGCTTAGAGACGCAACTGGGTGTTAGTGTCGATATTCACGTGTATTCAATAGAGTTACAAACGTTTGAGTCTGCATTCAGACCATCCTCAGTGTAAGTTTGAACAACTGAATAAAAAATAAACGGCAATTAACTTACAATGGTACGCAAAACGCATTATTCATTGTCCAATGTATACGTAATTTAATGTATACATTTTATTTATTTGTTCAAATCTACACCGAGGATGGTCTGAATACAGACTGAAATTCTATTAAACTCTATTTGTAACTCTATTAAATTTAATACACGTGAATATCGACGCCAACACCTAGCTGTGGCTCTAAGCCCTTCAATTAATTTATTGATTTTTAATCTTTGTGCCTCTTTATATTTATAACAAAAGTTCATTGATTACTCGCGTATACAATCAAATAGTCTCGCTATTTGCAAGAGGTCACGAACAGTTGGGGCGACGGGGCTTTCGTGCTAAAGGAATGGCACACGTTTGGTGAGCTCGAACACGCGATTTATATCGGATATCGGACATCTTGTACGGTTTAGCTACTAAAAGAATAGCTCAAAGCACTCGGAAGTCCAGAGCACTGGAAATCAATAATTGATAAGAGGAACGATTCTTCTTGTCTAGCGAGTGTGGACAGCAATTCCCGCTCCGCCGAGAGTGGATTTATACTGTTCCTTAAAGCTCGGCCCCTTGCGCGAGGCGAAAATCGAAAGCAGCAGTGGGTTCTGTTAAGACCCGTAATAATAGTACACTCTATACACATGTACGATTTAATATTCTAACGCATATGGTGTCTGTGAAACGACGCTCGTGTCACGACGTTTCGGGAAATAATTGCAAATATGAGCGGCGGGAATTGTAGGCGATTACGACGCCGCAATAATAATAAATGAAATTAAGACAATCGAGACTCCGTCGGGGGATTTCGAATCCGCGCGATTAACGAGCGGTGTCGGTGTAGCGATGTAAATTTTGGGAATTCATCCATCGCGGCCGTGTTCCATATAAAACGTCCGTAAACTGACAGGTAGCACACGGCGGCCGCGCGTGCTTTTATCGACGGGATTCGTAAACGGGTTACTCCGCGGACGCATTGATGAAACAACCAATTATTCTCCTCGATGCACCCCCGGAGACAATTGAGTTTATGCGGCCGATCATATTTTCGTTCCTGTCCGCGGGGACAGGACGTATAAGCTTTTTAACAGATTTGTCAATCGCATTCATGTAAAATCATCCGGCCGACGATAATCCCGGCCCATTGTGAGAGCTCATCAGCGGAATGCATCTCGTTCGCATTAGCCCCCGGCGCGGTGGCGCGGCTGCGGCCCCTTTTCAACCGCCCGCTAACCTGCAGCATTGTTTTTACTTCTGCTTTTAATTAGCCGCTCGCGAGCGTTCAAGTGCCTCAATGGTTTTAGCCAACTTTCACAGCCGCTGGAATCTGAATAAATCCCTTTTATACGCCGCATAATGCTGACGGATTAGCGCAGCGGTATAGTTCGCTGAATAATGCGAGCGGATAACGAGAATATTTCTTCATTAATATCAATCAAAAATCAACTCACAATAGTTGTGGAACGTACGGACGGTTGGAAAAAGTACAAATATACATTTTTTTTCTCACTCGTCGATAGACAATTAAATAACCTCGTACGACAATCGTAAATTATTCTTTATTTAATTTAACGCATCCGTCGTAAGATTGAAACGCGGCTGAACAAAAATTCAAGCTAAACTGGTTGCGGCATTAAGAGAACACGATGGAAGTACATCTGCTATATATCACTTTAAATCTCACTTCGACGCCGGGCGATATAAGTTCGTATATTCGGAGTTTCCCCGCGGCACAATTGGGAACCGCCCGCCGCCGCTGGGAAACTTCGAACTCGTAACAGTTTTACCTTTCGCGGCTATACGCGAATAAGGGGGAATGAGTAAGAGCTGCGACACGGAGGATCGAAGTCGAGCGCTCAACTTGATTTATAGCGCACCGGGACAACTAGCACCCCTCCATCGCGCAATTGCATAAAAGCGTGCTGCCAGGTAATGCAAAGAATAATAGAGAAAAGGATATTTATCCCCCGGACACTTGAGGCTAAATTTTTGATAACTTGTTGAAGGGAAATTCGTATTGTGCTGGTATCGCGCATCTGTTAATCGCGACGCGGTTAGGTAAAGACACCGTAGTCGCGCGGCGAGAAAAAATACCAGCCGAACTTGGGGGCAACTTTAATCGATCATAATGAATGCTCGTCCGCCGGCGTCCTCATAGCCGGAGGCACGCCGCCGCCGCCCGCATTCAGGAACTTCAGAGGCTCTTCAGTCGTTAACGGAGTTTCGCCTTAACGACTGGCCGCTTCGATAAATTTCAATCCGCCTCCTCAGCCACCCAACCCACTCCTTCCCCTCTCCCTTAGTCCTAGGTCCTTATCCAGCGGCGCGCGCGCGCGCGAGCGAGCACGCTTTCCAAGACTCCTACGACGACCCTGGGATGCGCTGTGCAAATATGACCCAAGTTGACCCCGGGACGAAGAACTCCGGCAGAAAGCACTCGCGCGGCCCCCTCCTAAGCACCCCCGGACGCAAGCACAGCCACCGAGAGTTTGTCTTTGGTATTAACGGGTTTTGGTATAGAGGCTCGGGAGCTGCAAGAGCGAGCGAGCAAGCGCGCGCAAGCGGAGCGCACAGCTTTAGTACCATAAATTCTCGAGTACACGCGCGGACTCGCCGCCGCCGTTAATATCGCCCGCGGGAAAGCGGTTTATGGGAACCACCGTCTAAACCTGCCCACCCCTTTGTTGTATTTACTCCGTATTTACTCCTTTTTCCGGATCGGCTCGGAAGATATCGCGCGCGGGCTGCCGCCTAGGTAGGTGGATCCCGGGGAAATAGTATTAAATCTTGATAGCGACGAGGTGCACCCTTCGCCTTATTTTAACGTGCGTTTGGATGCTGTGACGGACGGACCGCGACAAGCGCGGTGATCGATCAATCGTCGACGTGGGGTGAATTAGTATTTTCGATCTCGCGCGCAGCTCGTGCCCTACTCCTTGATATTGACGCGTTGGGAATACGCGGTAAGGCAGGAATGACGGGATATTGAGAGATATTACGAGATACTTTATCAAAAGGCGTTGGATGTTGAAGGGAATGCATCTAATTTCGTAAATCAAACGAATCTACCAGACTGAACGCTACTAGTACTGGAAACTAATACATAAATATAATATGTAATATTATAAATATAATACATTTATAGAATATTGGCTGCTTTATAGAACATTTCATAACATATATATTGTAATATAAAGTAAATATATTTGTACTACGATATTATAAACTCTAGAGAATCCACCGGCAATTTCCTTGTATTTCTTTCCAACGTAATTTGTGGAAGCTTGCCAGTTATCCCGGTTATGTGTCACTAACGTTAGTTATGTCAGCCAGTAGTTACGTCCGGCTTTGGTCAGACCGTTCCATTCCACCAGTGCGCAGCGCCTTTAAAACGCGAATGGCGCAGATTACCGTCGGGCAAGGTTGTAAATTGAAAGGAAAATCGCTTCTTGAGAGAGCTCACGAACGTCCGCGCGCGACTTCCACGACGCCCGGGGCGCGAAGAATAAATTCCGCGAAGAATGTTTCCCGTTAAGTTTCCGGCGGAGCAATATCGACGCTATTTATCGTTGTCCCCTTCCCCTTCCCTCCCCCCGGCATAATTGCCGCTTACGTAAATTTGCGTACAACTGGAAATGCGAATTTACTGATTTTATATTTCTTCGGCTTTAATTAACAGCCGCTACTCTCCTCGTTGCGTCGTGCAGAAAAGCCGCTTTGTGAGTCCGGGAAATATAGCGGCGCGCGCGCGCGCCGCTTATAAATACATTTTAAACCGGAAATTGAAAGGAAAAGCGGCGCGCGCTATGGGTGAGGTGTACCGGCTGCCGTGGCGCTGCGGAAAATTTCCTGACACTGTCGGAAGGACAGAGAGGAATAGCCCGCGCCCTTTGATAGTTAGACGAGAACGGTTATCAAAATGCCAGAAATATAGCGGTTGTGCTGGGATAAAATGCGATTATTTCTCTGTTTTAACGTACAATAAATGAAATCAAATTCCGCACCGCAATCCAAATGTTGAAATCATCGCGCATAAAAGAGAACATCGCGGTCGCCGAAATGCGGACGCAGAAATATTTGTCAAAGCACCGAGGGGGGGGGGGGGGGCGGGGGAAATTGCAAAAATAGCGCAAATGCCGGGTAACGTAGGAAAAATTGCTACTTGGTAATGGTTCAAGAGCACTTGTTGAACTATCGGGAACCATCGTGACCTTCCACTCGAGGAAAACCAGAAAAGGGCTGACCACCCTTCACCGGTTGCGAGCAGCATTCGAGTAGCAAAACCCTTCAAAAATAGGTCGCACTTAAACGCGAAAATAACCCCTCCTCGATGGAATCGATGTACTCCCCGGCATCGCGAGTTTACGTCAGAGTGTTTATCCACCCGCCCTGCCGGGTGGCGAAAGAGAGAGAGAGACGAGAAGATTCAATTACCTCCTCGCAACAAATTGCAAAATGGTATAGCGTAAATTGAAGCAGGAGCAACGTGCCGGGCATTAAAGTTGGTCGCTCTCGATTTTGAAAAGCCTGCAAAAACCGTATTTGAGCCGACGAACGGTAAAAGAGTTATTTTTTCCCCCAGCGATATTCAATTATGAAAATTTGATAACTATCGGCTGAAAAAAAAAATCGCAGAGCGATTGTAGCGGCTCATATACACACAAAAGCCTTTCTATATATAAAATATATAGA
Source organism: Temnothorax curvispinosus (assembly GCF_003070985.1). Classification (NCBI taxonomy): domain Eukaryota; kingdom Metazoa; phylum Arthropoda; class Insecta; order Hymenoptera; family Formicidae; genus Temnothorax; species Temnothorax curvispinosus. Next base: position 232,979 of record NW_020225310.1, on the reverse strand, counting down.
AAGTCCCTTTGTGTGGCCAAAAATAATTTTCCTATCTTGTTTCTATGAAACTTGTTTTCCACAATTCTGTTGTGTAATTGTTTGTATCATCCCTCCTGCCTCCCGTAAATACATTAACTGTGCTGTGCATGACGGAATGTCCCATGCGGGACGTACAATGCCGACGCGCGAGAGGCATGATGGGAAGAGCGACGCTAAAAAATTATATTTTTCGATTAAATCGCAAGAACATTTCGAAATTTTTTCTCCCTCGATAAATAAAGACTCGAGGTACTGAAAGGATTAATATTTTTCTACACAATAGCTCGGAGTATCCCCTGCATAGCGGAGCGGGAATTGCGTTCCCGAGCGCGCGGGCATGGTACACGTGCGCGCTATTCGTCGCCGTCGCCGCCGCCGGGGCGACGACGGGTTGCGGAATAATAAAGATTTTGCGAATTTGATGTTTCAATTTGTCGGGGGCTCTCGCAGCGGGGGGGGGGCGGAGAAAGGGGAGGTGCGCGCGATCTCATCTTCGTTGTTAACCGGAGCGATGTCGAGCACGCCGGGCATAAATTGCGGGGAGACGAAAGCCGGGGCGCTTAATATCGCCCAGCACGTGGAAGCCGTTTACGGAAGCGCGGAGCGAAGCGGAGAGAAGCGCGTTCTTCACATCAAGGTACCTCTACGCTCTTCTATCCGTTGCCATAGGCTTCCCATATTCGCGCGCTGTTTAGCGTCGCTTAACAAGGCGTACTCCTCCGCACACCGACGACGAAGTGGGATAGTGCCTCTGAAACGCAATGTTGAAAATCAAGGGACAGGTATAACGCGCGTCGAAAGCGGCAGCGGCAGCGGCGGCGATCCAACGAAGCGTAAAGAAACTTTAGCGTCACTCGTCGCCGTTGCCGACGGCTTTACGCGAACGCCCGTGTTATTAATCGTTAATTTGAAAACGGCAAACGTCGCTTTGTAAGAGCGGGTTTTCTGCCAGCTTTTTGTCGTGTATTAAATATGCGATGCTAAACGCCGGGATCAAAAAGCATATAAATATAAAATAAATATACGCGAGAGATGCACGTTTTTAGTAGTACACGGCGTTAACGTGTATTCTTGGCGTTGCGCGTTGGAAAACTTCGTTACCTCGTCATTTAATCGTATCGCTTATTGAACCGCGAAGCGAATGCTTATTTATAACAACCGGAGGCGCTACGTGCCGCAACGTCGATCGATGTTGCCGCACGTCATACGGTGAAGGACGATTAAATCGTCGAAATTGATCGTCTAGCGGCCGTAGCGCGGTTAAAGATTAAACGTGCAGATCGGACGCTTTTAACGCAAATCCCCCAAATAGTGGGGGTCAAAAATAATTCACGTCGAAACGCGGGGTTTCTCCCGCAATGCTATTGGCGCGCGCTCGCGCTCACGCTGGTTTATACGGCGCGATGTCATATGCGTACGAACATGCATTTGCCCGGAAGTTTCAGCTTAATTTCATCTGCAAGGTAGCAATTGAAAGCCCCGCCGAATCGGCCCGGCAGCCATTTCCGCGTTTCATTTGGCCTCGTTTACAAGTGAAAGTATCCGCGGTGCAGGGTGCTATCCGGACCGGGGTGGAAATTCGCCACTCCGATCGACAGGGATAAAAAGAAAACGAGAAACTCTTTCTCGCGACAATGCCCGCTTATTCCCGAGGCAGAAAAAAAGAAAAGAAAAACTTCTAATCATTTTCTCTGTAAATTACCGAAAACGCAGCTTCTCTCCCGGTTATTTCTCGCGACTCGCGCACTCGGCGCGCCATCGTTTCGTTACGTCGCCGCCGCAATATTTCGGTAGAATTGACTTTCCGCGCGGTGGGCAGGTCAATCTCCTTGATAATCATCATTGCGGAGGCAATACGTAATACGATTGTTAAAACTTGGAGGATTCCCTGGGAAGTTACGCCAAACTTTGGTCGCGCCGCGGCCGCATTAAAAAAAGTGCTGTACAAAATAAACTTGATAATGAATGCAATTCTCTGTTTGTGAAGAAATGTACTTTGAAAGTAATAACACTATTATGGTCGGCGCAATCAGAGTGAAATTTTCAGCGATCTTTCTTTTTTTTCCCTCTTTTTCCCTTCCTCGCTCTCCCATCATTTGTTTTTTTTACCGGGCTTTCGTCGGCCTGGTTTTTCGTCACGATCACGCCCGCCGGGTATAGGTATATAACGCGGCGGCGAACATGTCGCTTGTTAGGAGAAAAATATTTTTTTTTTGCTCATTGATTCACACACGTGCACGTCGCGGGCAAAAAAATAGGTCGCGATTATTGTACGCGCGACTTATCGAAATGGCATGTAATGTCCGGGCTTTCGTGCGGAGATAATACGGCTATTAAATTCCGTTTTACGCCGAAAATGCGTACACGACGGCGTAATAGAGCCCGCGCCACGTCGAGATTGCTCCTATGATCTAGTCGTTGTTGTACCATGATATAATGATGCCATCAACTAGGTAGGCGCACACGCTGCCCCGCTTAATCTCGGCTGCGCGAAAGCAGTTTATACTATTAGAGACGCGATATACGTGCGTGTTTAATCATGGCGTTCCCCCCTCCTCTTTCCCCGCTCCGGTTTCCGTTTTCATTCGACGGGTAATTAGCCGAAAAGAAAATGCCGACGCAAAGATCGCCGAATACGCGCGGATTACTGCGGATGATTAAAATTAAAACCGGCTTGCTCGCGCGCAATCGGGAGTATTACCGGTGAAGTTGACCGCTTTGGGTTTTCTGCACGGTTTACGCATAAATATTACTCGCGTATATGCCGGGGCGTACGGAATACGTAATGCGAAATCATGTATCGCCTAATGCATGTACGTCCACGCGGCTAAACATATACTCCATTACGCGATGCGGGATTACAAAGTTTTAACTAGGGGAAACTAGTTCAAAGCTCCGGGGCCGAAACGCAGGCTTCAATTTTCTAGCACGTTAAAGAGAATTAGCCATGATCCTCTCCGATAGCGATCGCGATATTTTATAAAATCTTTTTTAATTATCAAAGTGCAGATGTGTCCTCCACCGGGGTTTACCTTGCAATTTTTTATATTACGTAATATTTTGTACGTCTGCCTTTTAAAATTAAAAAAACAAAATACACGTTTGCAACGTACGCGATGCTTTCTAGCGCACATATAACGTTATTGTAAATTAGAGTATAATATCTGCACTTTTTACCATTTTCGAAAATCATGCGCGCTGCAATATGCAATATTTGGCGTGTACATACTTTCATATTTCCGCTGAATGTTGGCGCAACGAGGTTATTGCGCGGTCAAAAATTCTTGGGGCAACTGCGCGAGATAACAAGTTTAACGAGTAAAACACTTGAAAGCGGCACAGCGGAGGACAACACGGCGCGACTTTTATTCTCTACTACAACTCTGTTCTTATGGAGAAAAGCGCATTTGCGAGAGAGGGAGAGAGAGAGAAAGAGAGAGAGAGAGAGAGAGAGAACTGGAATATTGTGTGCACGGTACGCCGTATTGTGCTGCAATGTGTTGTGTTATCTTAGCGAACACGTGATAAGGACACACTATTGCTAAATTTACTAGTCAGAAATATTTTCACTGTCCAAATATTGTTGATCTAACATTTAGTAACATTCTACACGTAATAATTTTAATTAACTCGTCACTTGATTCTGCATACTTTTTCGACGACAATGTAAAGTACAATATGTTACAATCAAAGATTATTCGATATATGTTTCCAATCGGAAGGATCCTAAATCCTAATTCCATTCCGCTGAATAATCAAGTCAGTAAATCTCTGCGCGCCAATGAAACTCGAAATAATTTCGCGACCGCGCAATCGCGTCTAATCGAATTATTGCAACGTCGCTCGGCGAAAAGAACGACTCAAAATATTTTACGAAGCGACGTGATCCGACTGTTACGATTCCATCTATCGTACGTGTAACACTATTGCGCCGCCGGCTATGTAATATAGGGATATGTAATTTGTCAAGGTTGTTTCTACGACCTCGTTCCTCCACTGTCGCGCCGTGACGTAATGACGCCATCAAACCCCGCGCGGACGTAAATTCATCGGCGAAGTTCGCGCTTAATTCCGCGCTATGGGGTAGCAATTCGTCGGGAGAGAGGCGGGTACTACTGTACCGGCACCCCGCAGATTTCCATTTCTACCCCGTCGCGCCCTCGCGTTCGAAATCCGTTCTACATTCACCCGCGACAAATTCCCGGAGAATCGAGGGACGTATGTACGAACGAAGATACTTATACGTCGAAACGAGTTTCAAACTCCACAATCGTACTTCATTTTCCGCGATAAATACGCGACCGGTTAAATTACCGGAGGGGGGGACGAGATCGGTAGAACGTTCACACACTGGCACTCTCGACGGTAAAATCAATGTTACACACATCAGTTGCAAAGCATATACTCCCGCGCGTCGCAAATCATTCTAATTACGCGCACATCGTGTAACGTTACACACGTGAACGCTTTAGCCGAACGCGTGTCCAGAACGTGATTGCGCATCATTAACGGTATAGAGCCGGTCGCGGCACAGCGACGCGTAACTTTGTCGCCGTGTGAGCGGCGGCGGCGGCAATGCCGCTGATGATATAAAGGCGCCATCAAGTATGCGAGCGTAAATTCGCCGCCGTGAAGTTTTCGGTCGATATCGCCCGCGGGCGTCGGGACTTACGTCGTCTGTTCATTTTTGATTCATCACCGGTCGTAACGTAGCGGGGGAACAAAGTTCTGCTCCGGAGCTCGCTCGCTCGCTCGCTCCCTCGCTCCTCCGGGTTGGGAAACGCCGAAACGATGTAATCGGGATCGAAAATCCCGGCGTAACGACCGCGGGGAGAATTCCGGGGGATGGGGGATGGGAATCGTGCCCCTACGCCTCTCACCGAAGGTCGTAATTTCCAAATCATTTGTAGCCGATGCCGATGTTCAGACCCCGTCTGCTCTCTTTCTCCCTCCGCCGCCGTCAACGATAGGATAGCTGTTCAGCCGCGAAATCCGCCGAAGCGCGTTCGCGGACAGGTCCGTTGCGATCCATATATCCGGCGCTGCGATGTAATCGGGACGGTTTGCCGGTGTTTCCGACATCCGTGCTCGGCGGCCGATACGATGTAATGAGAGCCATCGAGCACGCGCGCCGACATAAATTCGGCCAAAGTTCCCGCTTAATATCGCCCGCGGGCGAGGCGATCGGCGAGAACGGTCCGTCTCGGTTCTCGAAATCGACACGAAGTTCCGTGTCTGTGGCCTCCCCCGGTCTCCGGTCCGTCCATTCTCTCCATACTCTTCCCCCTTTCTCCGTTCCGTCTCATCTCGTTCCACCAGGATTCATGCCCGGAGCGGTGACGTGTCCGCAACTAACCGCGCCAACGGAGAACAGGACGGGCTTGGGTTGCACGGGCGCGGGCGGAGCGCGGAGGGTTGAACCGTGGAAGTGAGCGGTACGACGAAACCGGAAATCTCAAATATACCGGCTTTGGCCACCTAGCCGGGACGGAAGGAGTTCCGGGGCTTTGTTAGGAAAGTCTGGGAGAGCGAAGCGAGCGGACAAACGTATACCCGTATATATACCCGGGCCATACGCAACGGATATATATTGAGATACCTGCAGCCTTGCGGTCTCGCGAGGCCTCCGTCGTTTGTTCGCCGACCGATATCCGATGGCACGCTGCTGCTGCTGCTGCTGCTACAACCGTAGGTAACGGCTTTGTCGCTGATTCGGTGAGACAGTACCGGGGATAAGGGACGAGTCGGTCTGTCGTAGCAGGTCAGGGGATTTTGATCACGACGACTGAAATTGTTCCTCGCGAATGGGAAGACCGGATGTCATACGGAAGATGCCGACGAGAAGATAGTTGGGTGGAGAAAATAAAAGCAGCGTGAAAAGATAGCTTTCTTTCTTTTTCACCTCCGGATGATCCGATAAGTGAAAAATGTATAGAAGAAAACACGAATTAATTCAAGACCCCGAGATAAACGAGAGAGGGATGACTATATTAGATAAGTCGCAGAAATTTATTTGTATAAATGTTTGAAGATCAGTAATATCATCGGAGCAAGATATATTGCGTCACTCAGGCTTTGTCTGCGCCCGATAGCTCCGATATCGGATTTGTGTCACGTTAAAACTCCGTCGAAAATTCACAGCACGTATACTCGTCAATTAATAGTTACTTGACGGCGCGACACAGAACTGCACTTTCTAGACGTTTATATTGAAGCCGTAACTTCAACAGATTCCCGAAGAGAGTATCAAAGCTTTAATCAAGTAAAGACCTCGGTCGCTCGTAATATTATTCATACGCGATAAATTTAATACTGTTGCCTGAATTACTCGAATATAAAAATCGAATAATCTCTGTTTATAATTACAAGCAGAAAAAAAACACCTTCCTGAGCGAATTAAATATTAACGAGATTATAAAATCGCGAGAAAAAAATTTAATGTAAAATAAATAAATACACAAACAGGGAAGTTAATCAATTTGTCATCTTGCTTCCTGCCGTGCATTAGGGAAAGAAAACGGTTTTCCAAGATAGAAATAAGCTAAATATTGCACTTTTAATGACGAGAGAGAGAGAAAGAGAGAGAGAGAGAGAGAGAGAGAGAGAGAGAGAGATGCGAAAAAAGAATAAATTCACCAGTTCTACTCTTAAATTCACGTAAAAGCGCTAGCCGCGCACCGGAGCGCTCCTTCCTCCAAGAAAGATGAAAAAGTTAAAACTTCAACCATCCTGCGTCGCGCGTATTCGCCGCACAGACATACACAGTGTTTAGTTGAGGCAACTTTAAGTCCAGGCACTTCAAAGAGACAACGTCAGCTAGAAATTTCCGCGTAAATTTCTCAGATAGACACGCTATACCGCGCGCGAGTGTGTACAGCGACTGTGTCGCGTACATCCGCGTGTATGCGAGTTGCGTGATAGATACAGGATACAAGGATACAATATATAGGATGCCCGTCGACTCGCCTGGAGAATTACGATATTGTAAGCAAGTATCGTGCATAAGATCTACGTGGTTTCGTGTTGGAGGACGAGCGAGAGAGATAGAGCAAGGGAAAGAGAAGAGAGGTACATGACCGGAAGTCTCTTGAGTACACGCGGAACTTGAGCAATTATTTATATATTTTATACTAAAAGCGAGTGCGACGGAAACTCTCTCTTTACCAACCGCCAATCTGTCAACAAACTTCGCGAGATGAATGACTGTTTCTCCGATTCAATAATATTCGCCAATTTTTTCAAACTACATAAAAGCTACGTAAGATAATAAAGAGCATTTCTCTCTTTTGGGACATTCGTTTTCTTTCCTTCCTCCTTGAATGATAATGAGAGTCCTGAGAGTCCCCGAAACGTCCTAATCCTCAAGTCTCCCAAAAATTATCATTAGCCCCCCGGAATGTATCCGTATAAAGGAGCATTCATTTCCAAGCGCGGTAGGAGACCGCGGCCGTTATACTCGCGACAGCCGTCTTTATTGCCGCGGTGAAGGATGTGGACTTAGCTTAACGGAGTGTTGCCTTCCGTCCGCGGAATCCACCGTTTTCCTCTACCGCGCTTTCTTCCTCCTCCTCCCACGTACGCCACCCCTTTTTGTCCCCTTCTCCCCTCCGCTTCCTTTCGGCCTCCTTCCGCGCCGTCTTTCTTCACGGCTGTGCCAACAAAGAAAGCGGGGTAATCTGCAAACGACTCGGCTTATATATCTAACGAGGCGGCGCATTAGTCGTGGCCGGTGATCTGTATGCGAGGATATTGCGAGCGATGCCGGCTTTATTTACGGCGCCGCACGCCCCCCGGGGGGTGTGGAAGCGCGCCCCATGATGTCCGCCGCGCGGAGTGCCGTCGCCACTTAAGCGCCCCGGCGGCGCGGGCGGTGCGCAGCCTCGCGGACGTATTTCTTCTCGAGCAGCTCGTAATTTCGCGCGCCGCTGCGACGAGAGCTCGTCGGTATCCACTGAGACCTCCGAGGGGTATCGCGATATTATTCCATGTTTGTTTTATGGATGCCGAGGGACCGAGTGCGCCTCGCCGCGCCGAGATCACCCGGAAAAATGATCCAGTCGGCCACCGATAACCAACGTTAGAATATTGACGCCGTTTTATCAACAGACTTTTTGGAATAATTTGCATTAATCTCTCTGGAAATCAATAATTTCTAAGTAACAAACAAACATGTATAATTTTTATGGTAAAACTCCTGTTTAGGGGAGATACCTCCATGATCTTGTCCTTTATATATATTTTATAGAGATCACCCTCTTGAGTAACTTTCAAAAGGTTTTAGATGTCGCTCGTTGTTTATTAAACAGTTATTACCAAAGTAAATGAATAGAACATAATTTTCTGACATATACATTTAAAAAGGTATTTACATCCATACGGAAACTGTATTATGATAAAAAATCCTTGTTACAAAAAATTTGTAAGCATACTTTTGAGTGAGGTAGGGGGCTATATCATTGTAATTAATGTTGCTTATTAAAAAATGTGCGTGCATAAATTTACATCTTAACAAGCAACATTAATATCACATTGATAAAAGTTGGGTTAGGCTATATCTTTACTCTTTAGACGTCGCCTTCCACCTCGCCCAAAAATATACTTATAAATTTTTTATAATGAGGTTTATTATTGTACAGTTTATGTGGAAAGTTGGAACCCCATGTGGAATCATTTTATGTTAAGAAATAACTTTCTTATAAAAGTCGCTAAAAAAAGATAGTTTTTTTAAGGTGCAGGGAAAGGACAGATCTCTTTCCTCGCTTATATATATATATACATATATATATATATATAAAATATATATATATATATATATACTATTTTCGCGTACATTTCAGTCATTTATGTCTTTCAGTACTGAGAATAACTGTTATATTTTTCAAACTTCTATCGTTAACAACTTTTTAATAAATAAATAACGAGCGACGGCCAAAACCTTTTGAAAGTTACTCTGCAGCAGGATGATCTTTATAATATATATGTGAAGGATAAGGTCACTGAAAGTGCCTTCCCTATATAAACAGGAGTTTTACCATTTTTATTATTCACTTGTCACATTAGTTTTCTTCCCTGAAGGCATCCAAAGAACTCGTGCGAGAAGAAAATGTTCCTTACATCGTAAAATTATCATGTAATATCCAATATTCCAACGGAAATAGCAGTTCTCGTATCGATGATTAAAATATAACGCGCAGTATATAGATATGCCTCCGAAATTTTAACACAACACCATTAGTCACCTCGCGCGTCTTGTTTCAGCCTGTGTTATTGGGGGACCGTTATCGCTCGCGCAAAACCGCCCATCTATTCCGCCGAAATTCAACCACCCTCCCCCCTGTCCAATGGTTGTAGATGACGCACAGCTATCACATAAAAAGGTACAGAAGCGGAAGCGCTTTTCCCGCGTTCGCGATTTTTCCATTTTGTATGGTCCGCCGATCGGCACGTTGATGACGTTCGCGCACACCTCTCCTCCTCGTTCCCACCTTGCTGGTCGCGTTTCCATGAATATTGGAAAATCCAATTCGGTATTACTCAATCCGGAATCGATCCTGGATCCTCTCCCGGTCACCATTCTAATCGCGTGGTTTGCGTTGGGCGAATTGAAACGTTAAACGCGGCGTGTTATCGGATAAGTATTAACGGTGCGATCTGTGAAATTTGGGACGCAAACTATCATTCGTTTTTATTTTGTCGCGACGTGTTAAATAAATTCTCAACATGCGACGGTGCACATTGTACAGCTGGTAAATAAAATACATACAGCGCGCCTTCCTTTCACCCCCGACTAGGCATTCAATTTACCGGATGCGCATATTATACCGGAGCGCCAACGTCGCCAACGTCTAATTCCGCGCGAGGACTTCTCGACCGTGTGCCAGATCACTCTCGGTATCGGTGCATTGTATTGGACCTCACGCTCGAGGAGGTCCGAATACCTTCTACGGATTCGCCGTCGTATCGTCAAGTCCCGATGAATCCCGAGCCCGTTGCGGCACAATACCGCGCGGCGGTATATTCCCAGACACACTACACACTCCCCATTCGGATTCGCGACTACTTAGGGGAACACGCGCATTCGCTCGCGTTTCTCGCGAATTCCTTGTTCCTCGGGATATCCGATTCGCCGAGCTGCTCGAATCGCGCAATATAATTCGGGCCGGCACGATTAACCGGAATTCGTGCGAAGAACCAACGATCCAGCGAGGAGGACGATAAGCCGTGGTTGGGGGGCTTCGGACGGGTTCTGCCACGCCGAGGAAGCCAGTAGTTGCGGAACGAACTGGAACGGCCAGGCGAGCGCGTAACTTTTTCCGCCGTTTCAGATTTTATCGCGTAAACGGGGGACACGCTCAGAAGCTCCCGAGGCTCCGGGGCAACTCCTCTGTTGCTGTTACCGTCGGAATTTATCCGACGGTGAACTAAATCGCGAGCGCGTAGGTGCTGCCTAATAGTTCGTAGGTACTCTCCGGCACGTACAACCTCGCAGGGATCTCCGTCTCCGTCTCTCTTTCTCTCTCTCTGTCTCCCTTATTTCCCCGTCTCTTTTTGCTCCGCTCTCTCGCCAAACCGTTTAAAGTAATTGCACTACGTTATGCAACGGCGAACCCCGACTGACACCGCGCCGTGTCGGATACGCTCCTGGGAAAAATTGGATTGTATCGCGGAAATATTTAATCGTCAGAGAGAAACTGTGGTCGAGTCGTCTTTTAAATATATCACGGTCCGCGGCTCACATCAAACAGCGCAATGTGCTTTCTCTTAAAACACTCCGCGCTCAATCCGTTGCGCGCCGCTATCGCTGAATTTCAACATTTTTAACACCGTTTTCGTCGATTGAAACGACGTGGTACATCAGAGTTGCAAAATTTAAACCTTCCAAATGGATATTCAACGTTTAAAATCGTCCAGATTTTTTAAAAATTACTCCGGTATCGGAGCACCTAGGGCGGGAAAAGGGAGCCGGGGTTAAAATACAAGTTATGAACAGTTGAACGGGGAGCGAGAGCGTAAATTATTTCCTAGAATTAATTTGAAATCCGACCGGTATATCGAGAGTCGAGTGTGTTATCTCGCTGCGCTGCCGCTGCGAGGGGAAAACGGATACGTTTCCCGCGGAATCCCGCAAAAGCGTTTTATCGGCTACATTATTCTGCACTTGTACGAAGCTGTTGGCCGGCCACGATCTCACTTAACTGTATAGAAATCTATGCGCCCGCCCTACGCGCGCTATGTGTAACGTTACGATGTATATATTCGGGTGGCGCGTATGCCGAAGTCGTTATCGCGAAACCATACGAGAGCGCGGTGGCAGCCGGGGGATTTCTGCTTAACAGCGTGGCACGTTGATGCGTCTGGCAGTCGTTTCCCCGGCCCAAGTCTTCAATTCCCCCATAGAGCCCGTACGCCCCGAAATAGAAACGCTATACGCTTTGCTTAGAGTTAGGAAGAGTTGCTCTGGGCGTCACGTCGGCGCCAGATATTTACGATGGAAAGAACCTTCTCCGTGCGGGGCCACGCTCAATAGAGAGCTGTAAGGAGGTTACGACAGTAGTAAACTCCGATCAATTTCGTTTCGTTGTTTCCCGTGTAATGTTACAAAGGGCGCGGAAGTTACCAACTTCGATCCCTCCGGGGTATCGGCCAGGATCGGCCGCTAAATCGAATGGAACATTTAAGGCGGGTTTTGTGTACGAGTTTAATGCCTAAGCGATCGGTAAATGAGCCGCTTATCAAGTAACGTTCACCGCCATGGTGATCATTCGTGACCGGCGCTATTTATATATCAATTTTTGGGAAAAAAGGATAGTATTTTAATGAAAAAATGCCGGCAGTCTAAAAGTTAATGTAATATTAAAAATATCGACATCGACTACATCTAGTTTCGTTTTCACAAACAGTGCATATTTCTTGCGTATTAAAATCGCTCGGTGAGCGATTTTTAATCGCATTATCGTTAGGCTACAACGTTATCCGGATTTAATGGCACTTCTGTTCTTCGGCGTGTCGCGAATTCCAAACTCACCGAAGTACCTGTCAAATTTGTCGTAACCATAAATCCCACCCGGAAAACGCGCTCGTCGCGTCGTTCCGGCGCGTACTCTGCAAATACCGGGCGAAGGAACCGGGAATTTCCGGGAGGATTGACGGTTGGATCTAAAGTTTCTTTACGTAGAGAAGCCGCGCAAAAGCGCTATTTTAAGACACGTACGTGCCGCAGAAAGCGCGCCGCCACTTTCAGACTACCTCGCGAGGACCGTCGTCGTCGTCGCCCATCGGTCGTCGCCGTCTCTCAAGCCGTCGACGTTCGCGCCGTCGTCGCCGTGGAAATGAATGAAAGCGTCAAACGCTCTCCTTTCGTGAAACATTCCCCTTTCGCTCGGGGGAACCTTTTTTCGTCGCGAGGTAGCTCGTAAACAGTTCGCGAATTCCGCGTATACTTTAAGTACTTATCCGTCAAAAGCTCGTTTCGATTCAATTAGATTCGACCTCGTGACGCAACCACCCTCCAGGAAGGGCCATGGAAAAAAAGGACAGGGACACGTACCTGCCCGCGCGCTGTCGACCCATCGGACACCGCTGCTGGCAACGCGATGATTCATTCGTGTTTACCCGCGCGCGCTCGAAACTTCGCGCGACATACGACGCCGTGCAAAAAGACAAGTGTGCGCAGATGCGAGATGCACACCGCGTCGGTTCGACGTGATGCATCGCGGTTTTACGCGTGACGATAAACGGCCCCGTCCTCGCGCCCGCTGGCTTCGTGTCGCGAGTAGAGATTATTTGTGAAACCTGCGTAAACTGCGCGGCGGCTTTATCAGCGCTATTATCAGCTTGCGACCGAGGCTTTATCACGCCGCTCTCTCTCTTTCTGAAGCATCGGCTGCAACGCGAGTTTAACGCGAGAAACTTAAAACTGCGTCTGCGTCGCATTAGGAAACTCCGTTATCGATTTGTTATAATGCAACGTTATAAATAACGTCGCGCGGATACGCTTTTTATCGATAGATACGTCGTATTTTTTTAATTAGAGGATATACCGGTCGCTTTTACCGACGCTTTAACATTTAACAATTTTATGCGAACGACATGTTATATATTTTGCCGGAGCTTTTAAACGGATTACATCGTGCTTGCTTTCGCGATCGTATTACCGTCTGCAAAAGTTTTTACGAATTTACGGGTCGATGAGTGCGATGTTAATGACATTCCCATTAGCAGTTTCCAGCCTCGAACGGCTCAAGTTAATACAACGACTTAAGTTTGTTCGATAATTACGTTCGTACGTGACAACATATCGAGTTAGCTAAAGGAGCTTCCCCAAGATCAAGCGCCTGATATCGGAAAACTTCTTAAAAGACTGGATAACTAAAGGATCTCTCCTCCGTTGTAAATTTCATTTTCCGCACAACATCCGCGCGATCATTCACGACTGCGGAGTTTCGAAAATTGACGTATATGCCGTATATACGAGATAGTTTGTTTTCTTTCGAAAGGAGTAAATTTCGGTGGAGTGGAAACTCGCGTGCAACGGCGAGAGAAACAAACAATTTTGACAGTCGCGTCATCAAGTTATTGATATAAATATGTGATGGGTAAGCTATAAAAAATTAGATTAAAATTTGTACATTATGAGAATAAATATAGTTCTCGTAATTATTAGCGTGTTTCTATTGTTAGATAAATTAATTGGAAAATACCATGTATATGTGCGTATGTATGTATCTCAATGTAAAATATTTGTCGAAAACATTTGTTTTTTATTTAAGCGTATAATTTATAGATGCATATGCAAGTGCATATGTGTTGTAAATTTTAAAAAATCTTTATCACTTTCATGCATCAGTTTTAATATTTAATCCTGGAAAGAAGCTAAACGTACACCTGAAATTCTATCAGGAAAATATTTGGGAAGAAGAAAGAAGGAAAAGAGAAGAGAGTAATATAACGTTCTATTATTAACAATTTTTCCTTAATATTTTCTATATTACTTTATATTAATTTGTGTTTGCTTTATGTTAATATTTAATACAAAACATTTTTTTGTTAATCTTCGTCCCGTGTCTACATCAAAATGCGTCAATAAATGATATAGATTATAGCGAATAAATTCGAGTCTTTGATACGTATATGTTTGTACAATAAATCGACAGACAGGAGGCGTACATATCACTCATCTAGGATTAAATATTACAACTAATTTATTTCAGTTTATCTAGCTTTGGCGTAATAGATCTGTGTGATGTTCTATTTATTTATGATATTTTATTTTTAAAAAATCTTAGCTTGATATATACATATATACATCTCTATACATTTCGCATATTTTTGATAGCAGTTCCATGGATCTATTATTTCACATTAAAATAAAGCATGATGCATCACTTATATACCGAGACGACGCGCAACAGCGGAGTTGTAAACTACGCGGTGACTACATCGATTTGTAAAATATAGATGCAAGTAAAAATTATAGCGCGGACGAAATAACTAAAATTAAGAAGAAAAAAGGGAATTGTTGCTCGCGCGTGAAATAATATTATAAACGATTTATTCTGTGCAACGAATGCGATAGTAAATAATAAAATACCCTAGGTTGCTCCACCGCGCCGTCGCGTCGCCCGATGCCTTCTCCCAGGTCTCCTCCTCTTCCTCTCAGATTTCCACCGGGTTCGTTGCACTCACACAACATACGCGAAAAAACACGGTTAATTACGATCGCGGCCCCGCTGATCATTTGAATCCGACGATATTTCACATCTGACAAAATTTTCCTGATGATAATGCGTACTTATACACACGATCTTTCGAAATATACGAAACATTATTGAAGACTTATTATATGTAGATACACGTCATTTGAATTCACGTTCGACGATTCGCGTGTATTTTACATCGCGTTCTCACTCCGAAGATGAATCGGCGAATTTCATTTAAGCTCAACAGAATTTAAGCTACAAAGCGCGAGATACGAGAGATGCGATCGAGCATCGTTGAAGGAATAATTATTCCTCGCGCATACTGTAACGGGAACGCTAACGTGTAATTCTCATCCTTCATGTATAGCGCTTCAATTCTTGCTTTAAGTCGCGCGTGATATTCCTTTCGGCAAGTGGTACTCGAATCGACGCGCGTTGCGCCGTTATTGATTTCTCAAAAGTCATCCATTGCGGAAGGTAGCTCATCGCACGAACCGAGAATTGTTAATTGTTCGACGATCGCAAGGGACGTTGAGACGACAGCGAAACTATTCACAGTATTCATACAGAGCGAGAAGCTCGCAACTGGCCGGCGCCGGCGGCGCGAGACTCGGCGACCTCGGCAACGCAACGGCGATCTTGCGTACACAACGCGCCATATAATATCGCGCGTTACGAAATATGTAACAAGCGTCGAGCAAGCGAGCAACGAGTATGTAAACAAAGTCGTGGGGTTTCTACAGAATATTTCACGCGTTACGAAACAAATGCACAAACGAAAACCTCGAATATACCGTTCCTCGCATTTCGGAGCGATTTCAAAGCCAGCCGTTACCGCACCGAATCGAACATTTATCTGAAGATATATTTTAGCTAGGTCAAACAGGCATTTACGCAACTTAACTAGTTATCGTTAATTACTTCACGCCCAATTTTTATGTTTCGAGAGAAGGGACATAATGATTTTAACGAACCGTAAATTTTTTTTCTGGTTTTTATCAAGTCGAGAAAATAAAGTTCAATTTTGAAATCGCGCGATTAATATTATTCTTTTAAAAAGCTACAAATTTAAAAGAGAAAAATGATAATAAACTGTTTTTAATTTTTTAAATCCGAAAACAAAGATAAGCTTTCAATTTCCTTCAAATTTAGAATTAACATTAGACTTGTTATTTTTTTCAAACCTAATTAAACAAATTTCCGTAATTTTTTACATAGAAAAAAATATTAAAAATCAGTGGAAAAATCAAATGTTAACGCGTAGACGATCATTAAAAATATTTTCGTAATGTTTACCGCTTTAAAATGTATTTCTCAAGGGGACCGGCTCTGTCGTCTGACCGTTTACATGGCTCTACTACTGAATACGGAAAGGAAGCAGGGACTGCATTGCTGATGCAACGCAGTCAACGCGCGTTCCGTAGCCGCGGTAGCGACGAGCGCCGGGCGTCGGTCGGGGCAGGCAAGCAGGCGGTGCAGCGTATGAAGCTGACGGGCGCCGAAAGCGAATTACCACCGCGAGACCCGATGGTTCCCGGTGCCAACGTTCGTTGCGGCACTTCGACACTCGGCGCGATCCGGAGTCTGGGATGTAAATGGACTCCGACAATCGCGAAAGCGTCGGGCGGCTTGCGCGCGCGTGTATCACTCCCACGGCGAATATAACCGACGACACGCGGAACGAAATAACAGCCGCGGGAAAGTGTGCTGGCGCAACAACAAGCAGCAACTTCGTCGTTTCGTATAAGTAGCTTCTGATTACGCACGCTAATGAAGTTTCCACGTGCGTTTCGAGCGCTTTGTTCGCGTGTTAATTGGGGATGCATAAATCTAATTGTCTCGCGGTGAGAAAATCAGGATTAATTACAGGGAGTAAATTGTGGAGAAAAAAGGGAAAGGACGCGAGAATAACTTTTGTCTAATTTGGAAGGAGGGGGGAGGGGGACTTATTCACGAAGCTTAACTATATTAAGATTAAACATACTTTACAAGTTAATCCAGGGATGAGAAACCGTAACACCGCAACACTTGGAATAAAGTTCGCGATAAAAGATCCACTAGAACGGGCTGCTTTACATTTTGGCGACACTTCGTTCTCGCCGGGCGAGAGATGCACGATGACCCTGTCTCTTTTCCCTTTCGTTCTCGCTTTTGTGCCACCCGGCTCGCCCGGCGCCTTATTCTCAAGATATAATTGTCCCAGAACAAATGAACCCGGCCCCTCTGGCTCTACCCTCGTCCCGTAAGAAATTAAAAATTTCAGTGGCCTCGACCTGACGTTCTGTCGCCCGACAAATTGCCACCGCGACGAACGTGACGGCTCACCCCAAACGCGCCTCTGGCACTACGGGAGAATAGAAGAAAAGAAGTACGGACACTCGTCCGCTAAACGAGGCCCCTTTGACGGAAATTGGAAGAGGAAATTTTGTATTTAAGAGTAACTCCACTTTCGTGAAATTTCAAATATCTCACGGTACTCCTCGGCGCAAATAATACATACGCGATGAAGGTACTTTTTAACAATCGAGGACCTCGATCGATACATTTGTTATCAAAAAAAGGAAAGGAGACATGGAAAAAAAAGAGCTACTATGGCAAATTTAGTTGCAAACATAGCAAAAATAGACACCTAACATTTTTTGCAGCAAACTTTTTTTTCCGTGCGAGAGATTTTCCGTCGTAACAAGTGGTTTTTCTGTTTCGGTAAGCTATTTTGGCGAAATGCGCTGTTCAGCCAACATGAACAGACAGGGAAAGGTCACGAAGCATTTTCCGATCGCTCGATACGATAATTGTTGATCCTCGAGACTAACGTGTCGGCGGGCGCGTTATGCAAATGCGGCTCAGACGCCACGTGATATTTTCATGATGCGAATTCAGCCGACCGCACAACTAGCTGCCTGCATATAGGAGGCCGTATTAATATCGACTAAACGAGTTTGTCTCGTCCGCCGCGCGTCCACCGGCTGTCCGCAAAATCTGCAAATAATTCTGTACGACGATCTCCCGTGTCGCGCGGCAGAAAGAATCGCGAACGAATCGCGTACAATCGCGGTTTAATGACGTTTGCGCCCGGCTATTCTATATCTATGCGGTAGTTGCCGGATCGATTGTCATTGTATACACGACAATACTCCTAATCTTTAATTGCACGTCTCTCTCTTTCTCTCTCGCGAAATGTCCTCCATTATTTGCGATTGAATTCGCCACCGGGATCTCTCCATTATTAATAATTATTGTCCGCATACTTTTGACAATCGAATTCTGTCGCAGCCGCGCGTCGCCGATTATCCCGTCAATTATGGATCGGATTAACGCGAACTCGCGTTATTATAAATCCCGGCCAGGCAGGGGACTGATCAATGTTGATTACGCGCGGCAACGTCCTCGCAGGCGGCGCATCATCTCTCTCCCCCCCATAGCGCATTTTATTATCTCCAATTTCGGGCGCGTCAAACGACATATAGAATATTCCATTTATTTGACACCGATATTTCATGTCGACCAATTTTCCAGAGTTGTATATAACTAAACTTTTTGCGTCGCGCGCGATACAGTTATTTACAATGGTCGCGCGTGAAATACATATGCCCACATACATGCATCGTCGTTCCGGGAGAAGGGGGAGTGAAAAAAAAGATATAGATCAGAGTTTAGAAAATCGCGCTTACTCTCGTTCAGCATTTTTCCCGATAAATGTGTCGAACAAATAACGTAACGCTGAAACGATTCCCGGCTGGTAAAATTCTTCTGTAATTTCTGCACCGCGTGCATAGCAATCGTTATTATGAATTTGGCGCATTTTACGTTTGTACAGCTGCAATTTTCTGCGTTATTAAATTCCGAAATAGGGGCTTCATATTTTCATTTAATTTTTACAACGCAACTATATTTTGGTGAATGCGAGTGATTATCGCGTAATATTTATTATTCTCGTAAGTATTCGTAAAATCCTAATTATTATTATTATTATTAATGCCTTTACAATAATCATTGTGGTACATTCGCCTAGTGCAAATCGCGAATTTTCGAATGATTAATTATCCCGCGCTTTTACCGCGCGCTCGCAAAACGAGTCGAAGTCGTTTAATTCACGAACGATGGCGTCGACCGAATAGTCGATCGATACGATTTTTTTTCCCCCCATTTTGGGCTCAAGCCTTAATCCATAGATAAGCTTCGCGTACGCGTAGAAACATATACATTTGCGTACATCCCACCGACATACATTTAAATTTCCGCGAGTGGAGCCAAAGCCTCGCAACGACGTTCATTTTGAACAGAAAAAAAGGGTTGAGCCTAAATTGATGGAAACGCTCCGAAGCTGTTAGCGGATTGTTTAATTTTAACGTAGAGCTTTGCATTGCCATGCATCGTCCGGCGATGCAGTTCCGCCGCGCGTCCTTAAATTTCCGACTCCCATTTTTCCCATTTGGAATGTTCGCGCGACAATTCTTTTTTCTACGTACGCGTGTATCTTGATTTCGATACAACTGCGTTGAGCGTAAATCAAATTGTTTCGCGGATTTGATTTGATAAAATCTTACCTTAGAAATCGTGAGATCTAATACGGCGCAATCCAATCCAGAAACCTGTAACAAAAATATATGGAAAATGTTAATAAATATGAAAAAAATTAACCACTAGCACACACACTAACTATTATATATGCTAAATAAATTATTGATAATTATTCGATAATCCGAATGCTTTTCTGTGTTGTAATTATTATAAATTAGCGTTGATTATGGAAATTATTCTCATTTGCTAATCATTAAAGTAACGTAATCATTGAAACAATAAATGAAATTCTCTCATCGAGGGCAGAATCGATTCAAAAAGGACATTCGTTTTAATTTTGATGCTCTTGTCATAATTCATGAAAATTTTGACGTGATTGTAATATCGCAAAAAACTGACAAGAAGATAAACGGAGAGAGAACAAAATAATCTGCCAAAAACTCCGATATTTGTTTCATTCGTGTTTCTGTCGAAAAAAATGTCTATTTCATGTTAAATTTTATGTTAAATTTCATGTTAAATTATATGCAAAAATTGAGATTTATTTGTATAATGCAAAGTTTAATAAAATATATTACGCAAAAGAATATTAGATATGATAAAAACTCAGAAAAAATAATAAACTTCCTATATAATTTGTATATTTGTTTGCACTTTGCGAGTGATATTTACTAACATTTTATACGTAAAATGTTAATAAATATCACAGTTTATGAATAAATCAACACAAAGGTGTTTTTCATAATTAAAATGTAAGATTACATTGCATTTCAATTTTTGCACATTATATCATACCACATATATCACATTATATCATATACCTATTTATGTTATATTTTACACAAATTCCACACTTCTTCATAAATTATACACATATATATATATGTATATACATATAGAAATTTATATATAAAATATATATTAGTTTAATTCATAAATAAGTTACGTTTTGCTTACCAAATTGAATTTTTGTATTTAGAAAAATATAACAAGTAGATTCGTAAATGATACACTCTTAACTACTCGCAATACAAAAAATAATTGGATACCGTGGATAATATCGGTTTCTCAGAAGAAGTGATTTAGTAGTTACGTATACCTATAGCGGAACTTGTTTATGAGTTAACCCAATATATATGTATATATACGAATTTGTGTAAAAGGATTTTCTCATTCATCAAGAGATCCCTTTCTTTCGCGGGCCACCGGCAGGACGACGAATGGATAAAGGGGGGTTGTGAAATATTAATTTATGACCAGGACGAAATTATGCGCGCCACTAAATCAGGACCGCCGCTCTTTTGTTCGAAAATTCCGGTCCTGGTCCTGGCGCCTTCAACTGGTAAACCGCCACCACCGTCGAGGAAAGCATCCATCGTCCTTCACGCGCGAGGTCACCCGGCTCCGCCACCTCCCCTCTCTCTCTCCCCCTCCCCGGGCCCCCGGCGTTTACCCTGATTTCAGCACCCGCCAGTAATTGACTGTCTTCCCGGCAGGCTCAGGTTAAGACTTCGCGCGCGTGGGCGACAGCAGTCCCGGGCAAATCCAAGCTCATTCGTCGTCCGCCGGAACTTTCGAGATGTCACTCAGAAGTGGAGGCTACATCGTCTAAGCGTTCGCAACAAAAGGGGAATGGGGTGGGGCGTAGAAAAACACGGCGAGAAAAATAGCTTATGTCGAGGGAACGCTGCGGTTCCCCATTTCGGATTTCACGCGTA
Source organism: Temnothorax curvispinosus (assembly GCF_003070985.1). Taxonomy (NCBI): domain Eukaryota; kingdom Metazoa; phylum Arthropoda; class Insecta; order Hymenoptera; family Formicidae; genus Temnothorax; species Temnothorax curvispinosus. The sequence continues at coordinate 212,020 of NW_020225310.1, read as the reverse complement.
TAATTTTTCACGCGTTCCGTGGATCGCTCTTGCAAAAAAATATCCCATCTCCTCTTTTTTTTTTATTTAGATCCTCTCATTCGCGCTTCGAAGTGACAGATGTGTTATTCCCGACGTGAAATATTTTCTGTGCGCGCGAGGATGTTCCAGGTTGACCGTACTCTTTCTCCGTTTGATTTTGATGTATTGTTAATAGCGTTAGACACACGTCTCCCCCCCTCTGTCTGATATGTTTCCCCCGCGCCTCCCCAGCCGCATTTAGTCCCAGGTATCGCAAGATTTACTAGGTAACGTCGGGTTCGAACGGCGCTGGCATTAACTATTCTAATCTACGTTGTAATTTATTGCCGCGTGGCGGTACATGTCCGCGACGTTAACTCCCGGTGAAGTATCAGCGTGTTTACAATATCGGCGTGAAGCGCGCGCGTGAACCTGGGACGTAATCTCGCGTCGCTCTTACTCGCGAGAAATTGAGTATAAACTCGGAGTAATTACCCATCGCGGGATATACGTGAGAGGAGGAGGAGGGAGAGAGGAAAAAAAAGGGAGAAAGAGATCGTATCCAATTTTTATTCGCATTCGATCGTTGCGTTGTTCTGAAAACGACGGGCGACGTCCTACCGCCGCGCCATCGACACACGACGAGGACCGTATATACATTAGGCTGACGGAAGAAATTTGACATCGATGCACGATAAGTCGCTGACTGAGTAACGAGCATTCTTTCCCGGTCGGAGATTTCCAATCATTTTATGCAAATCCCACGGCCAACTCCGAGAGCCGATCGCCGACGGACAAGCGTCTTTTAATGGCATCGGTATCGGCCATTATCGAATACACAGCGGATCGTTAAGCTCCTCGAGCCGTAAAGAAGATTATACGTCAGCCAGTTAATCCAGTTAGCGCGTATTGCAAAGTTTCGTCTGTCGTCTGCCATGAACGTTTGCCTTTATGTCGCTCCATTAGTCCCAGTCTACAATAGGTGTTTTAAGGCCTAAGCCCAAAGAAATTGACCAATCACAGTCAATTATTCTCCTCAAATTCAACTATGATTGAACAATTTCTTAAGGTTTAGAACTCAAAACACCTATTGTAGACCGGGACTTATACCAGACTTTTCCGTACGCAAAGTCTTTTTGCGATTAGAAAAACGTTGAAATAAATAAAGTTGAAATATTAAGATGCGTTCAAAATAAAACGGCACCGATATAATCCCAGGCTGGACGTTAATCTACAGCGCGATTCTTTGTCGATTGTTTTTAATGGTGTAACAATCGCGTCGTCTCATCCGCGCCGGAGCCTGAGATCACGCGTGGCTCCGAATACTAAGACCAACTGATTGCACGCTCATCCCCTTCGCCGAGTCTCTTATTGTCGCGCCAAACTCCCCCGTAGTAATGTGTTAAGTCAGGTATTATTCGGCAAAGCCGCATAAATCCCCCTCCGGAATACATTACAGTCGGTTGTAATGCGGTGAGGCGGGAATAATGCGATTTGCATAGAATAATTCCTAGCGCAATATGCACTCGTTCGGTAGTATCGTCTCCCCTCTCGAGTCGCGCGGCATGTTTTTGTCGGCGGCGAAAAAAGGCAGTCTCGCGGCTTCGGGTTAAGTGGAATCTCTCGCGAAGTGCAAGCGTACATCGTGTAATGCACACTGGGTGTAATGTATTCGATGACACAAGAAGCGAGTCGTTCTATGCGAGAATAATTGTCCGTCCCCCTCTTCCTCTTTCTCTCTCTCTGTCGGCAATGTCTTTTATTTATGAGCTCTCCGTTAGCGAGTTCGCCGCGTTTCTGTGATCTGCTGTTTTTATCCAGCATCGATCTGCCTTGGGATTTCCCCATACACCATCCGAAATTCGCCGCCGCTTCTTCGTGGCGAACGCGAAAATTGTTTGTGAGTTTCAGCATTAAGGGTTTCTTGCTGTTCACAACGCGGGAACAAATCTCTACCGTCTCCCGTCTCGATTCTCTTGGTAAGCGTTTAGCATAAATGCATGAAGTTACTAGTCTCTGCAACGTCTACTTTAAATAATAAAATCGCGTAATTTCTTTAGGGAATACCTGTTACGATAACATGAGTCGTTAATTACCGTCTAGAGTGAAAAAAAAGGGAAAAAGATTTGTTTGATAATTTTTCGCGAAAAAGAGAATCTTTCGTGTCATTTATCATTATTATAATTCCCCTCTCTCGTCGCGTCCAATTTCCAAAAAGATTGCACGCGCGCTAACTGGATAATGTTCCGTGTTTATTGTTACAGAGCTGCAGCCAAAGAACATCGAAATGAATATTAATGATACTCGTTATCCGGCGAAGTGATACGCTAGCAGGAGCTTCTGCGAAAATTTCGCACACGAAATAGCGACGATTGTCGGAAATCGTGTTACCAGGAGTAATCGAAATACGATACTCCACGAAATAATAAAGCGAAAGCAATTACGCGAACATCAAATGTACATAATGAGTGCACCGACGACTCGGCCGGTCATTACCATGTACGTTTCTTTCTTTCTTTTTTTTTTTTTTTTTGCAAAATCGTGGAATTTGTGCGATATTAATCGTCGTTCAACGCGTCCGGATAATTTTGTAACGGACGTCAAAATGTTTTCGTACGTGTTGCTCGACGTGCAGTTGCAATCGGCAGTGTGTTATATTTGCACGACGCGTCCTACAATTTACTCGTCATTTCGCCGCGCGCAATATTCCGTGCGGCGAATAGCGGGGGAATTTTGTTACGGTACGTTGTATATGTTTAATTACTACGCCGCTTAAATACATGACACTTTATTTTAGTGTTCAACGTCGCCCGATTTGGAAATCCACTTTTTACGAGACGCAAATGTCAATATTACCTACCATGTCGATTAACGGTCCTTATACAATTTTAGTAAATTTTGAGCGAGCGTTAAACGGAATCTCGGTGGAATAACAAGAGAGAAACTTCAATGTTTGAAAGTAGAAATCGGAAACCGTTGAAAAGCGTACAAAGACAAAAATATCACCCATTTTCTGTTCTAGATTTTCCATTATTACAACTTAAGGAGGTTCTACAGGTACTCTCTAGTCAGTTGAGAAATGAAGAGAAAATCTTCAAATTCATCGATTCTAAGTATTCATAAAATATTTTCGTGAATTTTGATGACGTTAGAGCTTATATCATACCCATATTAGTCGAAGCGAGGAATAATTAAAAATATCATGTAAGTGCTCCTTTGACTCTGGCGGCTTATAATGGAAGAAAATGTGGTAACGTCGCGAACTTGACAGTTCTGCTCATATGACCGTGGTTATTTCACAATTTCACATAATTCTAGAGCGAGTACTTCTCCGTAAGCGCTCGTAAACGTTAGGTGCTTAAGTTTGAGGTGCTGTCATACTGTGGTGCTGTACTGGCTGTACACTTTTCGCGCGGGTGCAGTCGCTGCGACATTGCCAAATCTCCCTTGTTATTCGAAGCACGCTACGTGAACTGTGATATGGCCTGTTTCAATAGCCAATATCACAAAATTTTACGCGATAACCCTTGTTTTTCTCGATATTTCTGAAAAGGTTGATTAAGATCTATAAGAACTCCGTTTTTTGAATCTCTGGTAGGTCGCCTTTATATAATTAATATCTCGTTTCCTGTCTCCAAGAGCCCCTCTGCCATATGTAGCTTATGTTAAAAACTGTGATTTCAAAATTCATTTTTGCAAATTTTTACACGGTAACCGATGCTAAAATTTTTCGAGCACTTTTCTCGCATCTCAATTTATACGTCCATAAAGTTTTTTCCAATTTTTAGATACATCCATTATCTGTAGAACCTCCTTAACTTCGATTCAATACGTTCACATTCGCCGCGCACGAAAATTATTTCGTTATCCTGAGAATTATTTGTGATCGTGAATTACATCGCAAACTGAGGCGCATTTGGCGGCGCGGGAACGCCGAGGCCAATAACTCGGCTGTAATCAAGAAATTATCTCGGCGGAATAGCTCGAAATTGTCCAGGCGGGATGGTTTATGCGCGCACCAGGATTCCGGATAGATGCCCATGTGCGAATTTCAAAAAGGCTCAGTGCTGGCTTGGTACTGGTGCCAGAATTACCAGTACTGGCTGACGATTTTGAGCCAGTACAAGCTAAGATCGAGGTCATTACTGGGGCAATGTCGAAATGATAACACGGGTCCCAGTCTTGGCGCCAACTTTGGCCCGACACAGAGTACTAGTACGGGGACAACAATGATTGCCAGTATTGGGCTAACTCTTGGCGCCAACTTTGGCCCGACACAGAGTACTAGTACGGGGACAACACTGATTGCCATATCACTCGCGGCGTGTTGCTTCGTGCCGCGGTCGTTACCTCCGGCGCCGCTCGAGCAAAAAGCTTTCTAAATCCCCTCGCGGCATGTTGCTTTTGCGCGGTTGTTACCTCCGGTCCCGAGCGAAAATTTTCTAAGTCGACCCAATACATCCCCAGTACTGAGCCGACTTGCGACCGTAGATCAATATCATTTTTGGCCTTAGACACGGTCAGTACTGAGACGAGACTCGCTTCGGAACAAAATATGGTTGGGAAACAATGCTCCCCGCATTGACTTCGTCGCCCCTTTCGTGTACGTATTCCACAAACGTTTTACACATTCGTACGGACCAAGCGAAACGCGTTTGCACGTCTGTACGTATCGCTCGCCGAGCGCACCGAACCTCTTATAGTACCCAACCGGCCGGCCGAGCGATCGGCGACGCACGGTCTTACGCACGGTCGCTTACGGGCGCCGGAGGCGAGACGCGAAGCGAGACGAATGACATTATAATTGGGGGTACTTGTAACCGGTCGTTACCTCCGGCGTGGGCTCTAGCGAAAAGTCTCCTCGCGGCGTGTTGCTTTTGCGCGGTTGTTACCTCCGGTCCCGAGCGAAAATTTTCTAAGTTGACCCAATACATCCCCAGTACTGAGTCGACTTTTGGCCGTGGATCAAAATCATTTCTGGCCTTATACACGGTCAGTACTGAGACGAGACTCGCCTCGGAACAGAATATGGTTGCATAGGAATACTGGTCACCGAGACTGGCACAATACTGATCTAGCGGTTTATCCGTACTGGGGCAGTACCACCCATCAAGTCTTGGCAGCCAATATTGTGCCACTTCTGGGCCATGCGGACAACTCTGGCAGAAGTCCGACATTCGCACATGGGTGGACCTTCCGCTCCTTTCTCTGGAAGGAGCCGAGAGGAGGCTTCTAGATGGACCAGTAATTTATCCTATATCCTACGTCACGTCAATTTGAATTACAAATTTGTCGAGATTGTTATTTTACTCTGGCCTATGCAAGACGATGTTCGTGAGAATATTTTTTTCTATTGAGAAAAATATAGTCTCCACTCAAATTTGAACGATCGACGACCGTCGAAAGGTAATTCGGTCATTCGATAATTATTATCGCGTGTCGAACGTTCTATTTAAGGGCCCTGACAGGAGTAAAAATTTGGAGAGTGGTAAACAAATTGTAAATTAATAGAAGTATGATTTTTTTTTGTTATGTATGTCTATTAAATATTATATATCTAACACTTAATATAAAAAAATTAGATTTTATTGGGAATATTAACAGCACTGTGACCATTTCAATTGTTCTTCAAGAGAATCGTATTTTAACGGTAACCATTTTGACCGCAACAGGATGAGTGATTTGAAATTAGTATTACATATTTTTCATTTTATTGCAGTATTTATTAGAGTACATTTAGTCATCGGTTTATAAAACAGATTTTGAAAAAAGATAATATTTCGCAAAATGGGAGGTGTGAAAAATCAAATTTATCTTAAATTGTGATTCAAACTTTTTAGTGGAAAATCCGTGCTTTTAAAGTAAATAAATAAACAATAGTTTCAAAATTTGCGAAAACCCTGCGTGAACCGATGCAGACAATTATGATAAACATTTGTGTGTCGAATATTAAGTTAATCGAATAAACTGTTCTCAAGTTATCGTGATTAGTTTTAAAAAATGTTAGTCTCGAGAATGACACAGCGATGTTAATATTCACCATAAGATCTAACTTTTTTATACCAAGATTTTATTAGACGTACTTAGACATACAGATACAACAAAAAATTCATGCTCTTATTAATTTACAACTTTTTACAATACCCAAAAATTTTTCCTAATTTTTGCTTCTATCAGAGTCCTGTAACCCTTTAAAGAGGAATAAATTAATACTCCAGGTTTAAGACGTAATCGTCGAAATAAGGCCGGGAGTTCCTGCAGTACTTTGTATAATATAGCGGTACAATCGTCGCCGCGGGCAAACGGCGGTTCTCGCTACGCGGAATTAAGTCCGGGCATCAAAATCGGAGCGCGAATGTGGCAATAAGAGATTTACATAGTAAAGTCGCGCCGTATTATCGCGCCGCGATATTCCCCTGGAACCGCGTGCGTGTTGTCGCATAGGTCGGGCTGATATTTACATTGCTATTAACATCCAGCGGGCATAGTGTCGCGGTGTCCACTCCTGCTGACGTAACAGCGCGAACGCTCGTTAATTCGATGCTAACAGCTGCGGTAGGTCGACGTTTTACATCGCGATGCTTTCGGTGGTTTTAAATGCTTTTTTTTCGGCGCTGCAAGTTGCGGTCGTTGCAAAGATACGTAAAACCCATTACTCGTAATTCGTGGCATTGGGAAAAATATACTTTTTTTTGTAATATGGTCAGTTTGTTATATTCTCTCAATAACGTTTATATTTTTTCCGCCAGTCGTAATAATTTCTCTTTGACAATTTTACATTTTTGAAACGAAACGAAGCGACAATACCACGATATCGCGTGACGAACCATAATTGATATTATTATTGGCGTACAAGCTTAAAACCAATTAAAGTAGAATATTGCTTCATTCACTGATCACGGAATTTTGATATCCGAGCCAACGGGGGAGCGAGTATCGTCCCCGATACTCCCCATAAATTCATAACTTTTTCACAAAGGGTGCTTTTAACTCCGCGCGTAATTGAATTAGTCGCGTAATTAATTTCGGAGTTCAGCAAACGCGTTAATAACTATCCGAAAAATATGGGGATAGTTTTCATTGAACGGACGAGAAAATAGCGACGAAGTAAGGGAGGGGCGGAAGTGGCCGCGGGGGCGGGGGGAGGTCATACAACGCGAATTGTCACGACTCACGTACGAGCGTTGGCACTTACGCCCCTATTTACCCACAGTTATAACGACGTAATTGTCATTATATATAACGGTCGCGCGACCATTAGGATCCGCGTGCCATAGTCAAAACGCACATTTGCTCGTCGCGTATCATACGTGAATAGGACAAGCGTAATCGCAAGGACGAACCTTGATTTTATTTCTGTCGAGTCTTTTAATACTTGGTTTTAAAATCTATTGGATATATTGTAGAGATGTTGACAAATAAGTCGGGATTTTTTTTTGATATTTTGGAAACCTAGAACATAAAAATAACATACGATGGACTTAAAAAGCCCCAGTTGACTGACGGAGGGTTAAATTATGCGAGATATAATGCGACGTGAAGTCGATCCTAATTTTCAAATATCTTCCTCTCCCTCTGTTTCTCATCTGCGAAGAAGAATACCAAATAATTATAATTAAACCCAAATAGGCAGCCTCCTTTTAAGATCTGAGAAGATATGACGGGCGGTCTTTGTCAAAACGTAATAAGCGTGCCGCGTTATGGCGCGTAACCGGAGGATATTAAAAAAGATATTAAAAGTATAATGTTCCCGTCTTCCTTCATTTACAAATTTCCATACACAGACCTATTTATGGACACTATAGCGCGCGCACTGACGGTAATGCTCACCGGTGTTTGATTCGCTTGCATAATGACGGCGTGATGATTGCTATTGCCATTAATAATTTCACGACAACGGGTCCCGTCCGAATACCGCCTTGATTTGCCGAGCGGCATTCACGGGCGCCTCGAGCGGTCGCGCGAGAACACGTCCGCTAAATTTACATGATAAAAGAGCGAGAGAGAGGGGGAGAGGGAGAGGGAGAGGAGAAGAGTCCCGAGTATATCCCTCAATTAAATAAAATTACGCGCGGCAATTAATTTCGCGGAGTCGGAGGTGTTATTTACTAGAATCTCAAATATTTTCGGTCGCACCGACACGCGAATATGATTGTGAAATAGTATATACCGCGCGACAGCGAACGCATCAAAAGTGAATAACGAAAAATTGCGCGGACCGCGCTGCAATTAATATACCGTGCAAGCGGACATTGTATCGGTAGCGCCGCGGCGATACGTACATGTAATCCGGAATTTTTGTTGATACGCGTGGCGATCGCGCAGATAGAGCGAGGGTAACGTTTTGAACATCGCCGCGAAACGCAATGTCGCTTTCATAGAAATTTATTAGCTTCGCCATGAAAAGTTTTAATAGCTGGATATATCTGAGATTTATTAGCCCGTAAAATATGTCCGACCGAGCGGCTTTTATACCGGGGACGCACGGCCGGCCATTGTTAATAATGAGCTACCAATTTGTGCGTAATGTTCCGAAAAAGGAAACCCGCGAAGACAAAAGGGAGCGCGATTCATTAATCAAAGGTAACGAATCGTGCGTAAAAGGCGGCACTTTAAAGCAACTTTTAATTTTCTCCGTATGTGCTTCACCGAGAGAGTCGGACGTCGGACGTACGAGATCTGGGGAAAAATCGCGTGGCGCTTCCCGCTACATTCGTACGAAGGTAAAAGTCCTTTTTTCGTATTAAATTATCACCGGCATAGAGGTAATCTCTCCATACATATTTCGCGCGCACTCGATATAATTACGTACTTGTAACATATTACGCGATACCTCGTTGGTGAAAGTCGTTTGGAATCTAATATTAATTTTCAACTCGGCTAGCGCCGCTCGAATATACGTGTAGATTAATCAAAAGTTTGGGCTCGCGATGGAGCACGCTAATATTTTAGCGAAATATCGTCGATCCGCGCCTCGAAATTGTGAACATCATCACGCTCAATTCTCATCGCGAGCCCGTCAACGCGATGGCGTTTCTCGTACATTTCCAATATACGAGCACCTCTCCCACGTTCTCGAACATGCGTAGTGCACTTGCAAACGCATGATATCCGCGTGACGTGGAGTTTCCGACAGTCAATATACGTCCTACATTTTTGCCGGTAATCCATAATCGTCCGCCTCAACGATAATTTAGCGTAGCGCGTCATGTTTTATTAATAATCGAGAGGATGTTACAAGTTATAATCCATAAAATCTCTCTCCCCCCTCTCTCTCTCTCTCGCCCCTTTTTTTATCCGATCGTCAATTCTTCGCGAGAGTCACTATCGCCGTTTCCTCTCCCATTAACTAAGACGTCCTCTCCGTAATACCTTCATCTAATTTATAACAGCGCGCGTACGAAAGATTATATTTTACAAGATTATCTCGCGTATTCTTCCATTAATGTGCAAAAGCTCTCTTCGCGAAACTAATTTACAAGATACCAGGCCGTATTAAAAGTAACTTGGGGATCTTCGCTACCTCAAAGTGAAGACGCTTCCTTTATGTGAGTTTACGAGAAAGTGCCACCGCTTCAAAAATTTCATCTAATTACGCGCGCCTGTTTTATTTCGTTTCTGCGTTTCATCGCTGTATATTTGCAATCTGCAAAAGTAACCGGGAAGCTAATTCGCAAAACTAATTAACGAATTTTCCCTCTGCAATCTCAGCGGCATTTCTGTAATAACACAATATTGTTATAACGCAAATAAATATTATATATTATATATATCTCTTTGTTTCATTGGTATATATATTGCTTCACAGGCGTAGTTCTCATGTTAATAACGATATCGCTCCTTATCGTTGTCCATTATCACCGACAACGGTTACGCCGCTGTACAGGCATTACAGAGGTAATATACGTACTTTAGCGTACGCGAGAGATACTCGCACGGGAGAGAGAGACGTCTTTGGTGTAATGAGATACGGGCGCGTATCGATCGCACGGAAAATCGAAACGTTATTGCTAAGACAGTTACCTAAGCAGAGATATAGCCGGGCGCGCGATTATGTATCTTTCTGATAAAGTATACATAGTCAAAGTATAACGCGCTGTCTCGTTTGCCTAAGAAAATATTCATGATCGAGAGGAACTTTGCTGACTGTAACGGGGCGCCTGAATAAAAGTGCGGTCTTTTTTCTTTCTTTTTTTTTTAATAAACGGGAGCAGCGAAAGATCCCGGGCAATGTGCGAGGAAAGTTAACGAGGTTTATCGTGGACGGCGCGCCTGTCGCACAGTAAGAAATATTCTTTTTGCACGGTCCGTAAGTGCACACCCTCGTATTTTAGGCGTTAGCCCGATTCAAGCGGCGCGGCGCAGCGCGCGGCAGTTACGTTCGTATTGGAATCATTCTCGCAGAGAGCTATAAACCGCATTATATCGTACATTATACAACAGCTGTCTATTGGCACTCTCGCGTAAATTGCCGCGCCGTTCCGTGAACGGAATTTCGGATCGGAACTCAATCATCTCGCAACACATATCGGAAGCATATTGTAGGAGATTTGGGGCCGTAGGGCCAGTATTGATGAGGGATCGGAGAAAGTAGCGTAGTAGTGGAGCAGTCGTGGGGTAGCAGCCTAAGTGCTAGGCTTGTGAGCGAAGGATCCCGAGTTCAAGTCCCGGTAGCTCCGTTAATTTTTCTCTGCGCTTACAATATTTTCCGTAATTGTATACATCGCCCAAAAATCGCTTCGCTGTACTCTTGAGCTCCTTCAGGCGCTCTCTTTGTATCATCTGATTTCCGTACATTTGTTTCAAAAATTCATATCAAATATTCGTTATTTAAATCGTTACATTTCTCATGTAAAACATTGCTTTTGTTGCGAGCAATAAAAAGAAAGCGATTTTTCGCAGAGTCAGGAGTAGATAATGAAATCTTAACTGTGTTGCAAATTCCGCGCTGCAATCGACGGTTCCCTTTCGCAGATTGAAATCTAGCGTGCCGGAAGGCAGCTTGCGAAAGAGAACAAGGGAGAGAAAGGGACAGAGAGGGAGATGGTAAAATCACCGGCGCCGACGGAAGTCGTGCTCAGCGTCAGGTCGTTACCTTCAATTTCGCGAGATTAGATCCGACGATGAGCGAGACTCGAATCCGACGCGACACCACGTGCGAACGCAGGCTCAGACAATCGACGTATAGCCTCTCGGCGGTGGTCCACGGTCGGAATCCGAACTCCGAACGTAAAATTCGCCGGGGCGCCACGACAGAGAGAGCCGACGAAACACGGAGGCAAACGGGGGAATTTCGCGAGGCGCGCTTACGAGCCCGCTCTGAACCCGACCCGACCTAAACCGACCCGATAAAGAGCCCGGGGCGAGCGTTCCTTTGATGCAGTTTCTGAAGAGGTTTTCACGTGCACAGACGGAGAGACGGGAGAGAAGAGAAAGAGAAAGAGAGGGAGAGAGAGAGGGAGAGAGAGAAAGGGAATGCATCGTGCACGCTGGCGAGCCGAGGCGAGCACGGTATGTACGTACGTATATGTGTCTATGGCGTGTGGAGATACGTGAGGTCGGCGGACTGCCGGGATAAATGGTGGTCAATGGCACAGTAGTAATCTCGGCTTTTCGCATCGCAGTGCCAGATTCGTAATGAGAAACTTGGCAGCTGTAAACGGACCAGTGCGCCGGCAATTAAACCACTCCCAATCTGCGTGCGACACTTCTCTTTCCTTGCGCTTCTTTTTTTCTCGTCCTCGTTTATCTCCGTCAATCTACAAGTTGAATTTAACGGCGGAGCATATTTTATATCGGTGCCCCGCAAGCCTGTCAACGCAGGCTAACACACTTAGGAGTGGCAAATGCAACACCTGGCGAAATAAGGGAGACGCACCCTAGGATTATTTTAAAGTTTGTTAATATTCTGAACCTCTAATCTACAAAATCAGAAAAGGAGCAGTTATAAAATATTTATAGCCTACTTTCCTTTGGAAATAACAATAATAATAAATTAAATTTTAGTCACGATGCGTTTATTAGAAATAAGGAAGATAATTCGTATCCGAAGGAATTGAGTAATCTCCTTCTCTGATGAGCACGAATTGTCCGCAGAAGCAAAGTTTCGGGATCGTCACGGTCACTCGTATTAAACGCGATGGGTTGAACCAACGCTTCCTCGGTCTCAACTTACTTTCGCTAATTGTCGGACACTGGCTTCGCGATTCTTTTACATCCCTTTTCACGAGCTCCGGGACGATCAGGGGACATTGTCAAACGTACGCCGCGTGCCGCTGCCAAGGGCATGTCTCTCCCGACGAGACCGAATCTTTTTTCTCGCGTAACATTATAATACGCTTAACTGTTTAAGAATTTCCCTGCATGAGGCGAGAGAGAGAGCAAAGTAGTCGAACAAACTTCGGAACACAAGATCTCAGTTCGCGGAAGTCAATTACGCGGCGGCCATCTAAAAACCGCTCGCGCAATCTTGCCCTTTTTCCACTGTTTCGCGCCGCGCCGTATAACGAAGTTTCCACTCGCGAGCATGCCGAGCTCTTGTGCGTAGATTTATTCCTTCGTCGCCGCCGCCCTTATCTCCCGCCTCTCGCCTGGACGCTGTCACGCGACTGAGGGGGGCAAAAGCTAACTTTTCCATTTCTCGGCGAAAGTTCACGGCGGTTATCGTCGACGATCTGTCTCGTCGCGCACGCGAAACAGCGCCAATTCTATTCGCACGCGAAAATCTGATAACGGGTATCTCGAATTCACGGCCATTTGTCAAAGCGACAAGCACCGCGGCGGCGCACATCCGTCAAAAGACATTTTTAATTAACTCGACCCGCTCCATCAATGAAGAGATCTATGGATTTTAGTCACATTTATCAAAACGGTATTATTAGAATGACGTTTAAGGTTCCGATTGTAAGATTGATGTAGAATTTAATAAGATAAGGTTTCATGAATGCGGATTCAAGGTTAAAGTCGGAGTCATTATCAACGCAGTGAAGATACCGTTGCGAATATTAAACCGACGATACTAAACCCGACCTATTTATTTTACCGAGAAGAAAGAACATGAATCCCCTCACCCTCGTGAAGTCTCTTTAGGTCGCAGCGTGAATCGCGTCTGCGAATAATTGATATCGAGGGCGCCAGCTTGTCGCGGCCCAATTGACAGTCGAAACGCTGGATACACAGTCGACAAAGAGATGAAGATAAACTCGTCAAAGAACGCGACGGAAGCGCGCAGCAATACGAGGGACAGTTCGCGCCCACTCTCTCCTCTTCCTCGCTTTCGTGTCATTAAATGCAACGAAGATCAGCCTTCGAGCTTATCGAGAATTAAGCGGCTTAATTCTTGAAAATCCAGATCCTTTGTAAGACACGTCGTGAAACGATAGAACGCGCCGCGTCGCTTGGTGTCACCCTTCTCCAACTTGTTCGTATTGCTCTCTCAACAGGGACTACCGGCAGTACCGGCTCTTTCTCTCCTTCTTTCCTCAATCCTCCCTTTTCTTCCCACTCGCTTGTTCTTTTCTATCTCCTTTTTCTGCCGCCTGCGGCGCGTTGATATAGACATTTCTGCAGCGCTCCGACGACCGACGGCGACGACGCATTTCGACCCTTTTTTTTCTCTCCTCCAGACGGGGCCGCATTAATTCGCGCAATTGAGGAAACTGCAGACGAGATCTCTTTTCTATGCGCGCTAACTTAATTACGCGGCTTATGCTCGTCGTTTACTTCGGGGATTGCGTTCACGGGTCGAAAGCTTTTTCCCGTGTTTGCCGTACAGCTCGGCCACACGGCTGCTGTTTTGCCGGTCCCAAATCGCTTTGGCGCGACTTAGCCACAATGGGCAATAGCCACGCGTTTCTTATACTCGTGTTGCAAATTCATGAGCGAGGGGAAAAAAGCAAACGACTCGGATTAGTCGGCTATCTTGCGTTACGAGACCGATATTCAAAGTTTTCACGGGGGAGGTAACTACCGTTCGGATAACCCGAACGGACGAATAATCCCGCGGAAATTTTGGATAGCCGAAACGGCAGCAATAATTTCGCGCTACGTGTCATTGCAGGTACGTCTCTATGTGCGCGTAGGAATGTTCGTAAATTTTGCCGGTGGCTTTAAATCACGGTACAGCGAGTCGCGAGTCAATTAACAGAACTTTAAGAGCAATATACGCTTTAATGGATCGCGTGTATTACGTTACGCGTGAATCTGCCGCGAAATTACTGCCATTTCAACGCAGCCGCCCCTATAACAATAATTTGTCAATGGATACCTTTAATGCAACGTAACGACGTAGCGACGTTGTTTGCAATTACTACTTAAATTAGCATTTTGAAGGTGGGCTTTATTCATGTTCCACATTAAAATAATTTTACGACTTTTGTTCAATGTAATCTTGAATATTAATGTCAAAAAAGGGAGTGAAGTAACGTGCATTAAAGAAAAAAAATGCGTAACAAGCAATATCTTATAGTTTCTCCTCGTGACTGCCAAGTTGTTACGACAATTTTGATACTCTTCGAAGAAATCTCGAAAAAAGGAGAAAAGAAAGATAGAGAGAGAGAAAGAGAGAAGGAGAGAAAGAGAGATAGTCTCAGCGAGACCGCCCTTGCTTCACGAAATTCCGCACGTTGATGCAATCACGGGCGACCGCTTTTGAAGGACCTCGACCTCGTCTCGAATCTCCATATTCCATTTTAATGGCGCTCTCGAGGGCTCGACAGCTGCACACGTCTATATAGGTATATATTCCCGGGCCGTAGATTTAATTCGGGCATCGATCTAGAAAGTATTTCGCGCGCTTCTCACCCCTTTCCCACCCTAAGGCGGGCGAGTGGGATTCGATTCTGATCGACAAGAATGGCCGGGGATATATGCTTTGGGCGCGTAGGACTCTTAAAAATGATTGGGCGCTATAAAAGCGCCCGTTGCACGATTACCAGCGATATCATAGCAGGTCTGATGGAATAGAATGGATTTTCTGCGTGATATAACCGGCGTCCTTACGGGCACACTCGACCCGGGTATACCGCGGGGCGAGAAAGCGAGAGGGAAAGAAGGGAAGAGAACGAGAGGCGGGATACTTCCGGGTGCGCCGGGAGAGCCGAGTGTCTTAAGATTTACACGGGAACATCAATCGAAAATATTATATTTCCCTAGTTTATAACCGGCTTAAGTCGCGCGAGAGCGCGGCAGTTGCGAGCGAGACTCGGGCAATTCCCGGTTATGATGCACGGCGACGTTTCCATCTAGCCACCAGGTTTACGTTTTGGACTATAGCCTACGTCTCTCTCTGCCGCGTTTAAATCTGGATTAAGATCTGGAGTTAGCACGCTCTTTCGTCGTTTGTCGTTCTCCTTCGCAAAGGCGAGACCTAAATTCGGTCTCTCGCGAGATAAGAACATCTACCAGCGTTTTCTAGGATGTTGCCACTTAAGAAATAAAATGTAATTTAATTTTCTATTTTGCATCGCGCGCGCGATATTTATAGCGGGGGCTTTAAATTTAGCTGCCGAAAGATGACGGTTTTCCCACGGCTCGCTTAAATAAATGGCTTGAGCTTTGCATAATGGAAATTATGCACGCGTAGTCGAGTTGATGTCGCTGATAATTAAAATGGTCCGACATTACATCGCGATTCGCGGTGCAATACGGCGGCGAAGGTGGACCCCCTTCGCACTTACATTACAAATGTATGTATTCCGCGACGTAGCTTGATATTTGACCATTTCGCCAGGCGTGTACAAGGTGATAGATCATTTCCGGACGTTATTACAAAATGTAAACGTTGCCGTCGAGCGACGATAGCGGGAATTACCGCGCGAATATTATCGTGACGTTGACGAGCGCGTGAGCGGAAAACGAGAAAGTCTCGCCTCCTCTGACTTTACAACCGCCACGCGATAACGTCAGTCGTAAAAAAAAAAAAAATAATAATAATAATTCACAGGCCGCGGTAATCCCTATGAGTGATTTACAAAGAAACTCACCGAGAGCGTTAGTTTCCTCTATTCTTTTCGCGGAATTACGCGATTCCGTGGCGCGAATTATCGCAAATCCGTCCCACGCGTCGTGAAATCGCTCCGATGTGTACGCGCGCGTATACGTATGCATATAAGTGATGAAATCTCCGCCCTGCCGGTTATCGCGAGCATTAACCGGGACCCAAGGATCAGTATATTAGCCCCCCGGGATGGCCAGTTCTGCCGAAAGGGTAAATCCCAGGCGTTAAAGGATGGAACTTCCGTATGCGGAATCAACAGGAGTCGCTGCATAATTGAAATATGAATATCAAGCGAACCTTGGCGTGGTCATCTTCAGAATTTCAAAGCTCACGTTACCTACCGTGATAATTTCTATATATGAATCTCTATATAGGATCATATATTGAAATGTATTAACGCAATCAATATTATACACATGCACTATATTTATTAATAACGAAGCAAATGTCGGTGCGTTACGTACGCAGCGCTGCCAGACGTAAACTGCGTTCATCGGAAACGACGGTTCTTCGGCCAGAACGGAAAGCGTTAATGTAACCGGCCTTATCTCCATATCAGCCTCGCGATCTTACGTAACGCTGATTCTCGCGCGATCGCCCGCTCACGATAGCGGGTGCCTGACCGGAGTATTACCTGGACGTCCGTGGATATCGCGGCCGTTAAGCGAGATCAGCCAGGATCCGCGTATTAGTTCCGGGAGCGACGTCCGGACTGAGAGAGGCGAAGGACGTTGCGAGTGCGGGATAAACCGGCCAGGTGGCGAAGAGAGGATGAAACTTCCGCACCTGCATAACCGGGGTCTATATACTTGGACCCTCGTTGTACGTATTACCGAGAGCACGTAGTGCAGCTCGGTTTGCAGCGGCACGTTCGCATGCGGCTCACGTGCCCGGATGGATTTTGCATGTTTGACCTGGGGCTACGACGCGAGAGTGGCGGCGAGACGGGCGTCTCGTTTCCGGTAACGGCGCGCACAGGTGCATCTCGAGATGCCGGCGCCTGACGTCTTATCGCGAGACTTCGCTCTTCTCTCCCTCTTACTCCTCTCCATCCCCTTCCCACTGATCCTGACTTTCTGTTCCGGCAGGCAAATCGCGTAACAACAATCGGACGGACAATCGTCGTGCCAAATGCTCGCTCCACCTAATCACTTCCGCACTGGTTCCCGACTCACACAATCACTCGTAATACACAGCTATTTGCAACGAGGATATTGCACTTATGTGTGCAACAAGCTCTGCTCCGACGTGGCTTCCGCGAGGAAAGATTCTCGAGCCACTCTACCCACCTTGGAGTGGCTTGTAAATTTTCTCATAGATATTACATGCACGAAGCTTCTATAAAATGAATGGATAAATATCTCGTTTCCTCTCTCTCCGATTCATAAATTCTGAAAGATAAATGTTGTAAAATCCTTTATGTGTAAATAGAGAGATGTATCGTGTAATGAAATAAAATCATATCTCATATATTTGAGCGTATTCTTCTAACATGTTTTTAATATTTCCTAAATCATACCGTTCGATTCTCATTTCGGAGGCGTAGCTACATTGAGAAAAAAAAATATTTAGAATCAAAAAAATATTTATTTAGGTGACTCCTAATAGCTTATTTACTCAATGTAATACACATATTTATTTAGAATTAGATATTTTTATTTAAATTAAGTAAAAATATCTAATTCTAAATAAATATGTGTATTATATTAAGTAAATAAGCTGTTAGGAGCCATATACCTAATAAATATTTTTTTTATTTTAATATTTTTTCTCAGTGTACACTGCAAATCCAAGTGTGTTATTTTTACACGCACAAACGTCTAAAAATAACACATTAGACTAAGCTGAAGCTCTTTTTATATGTTTCTTTATGTGTTTAATTACGTCGTTTAATCGTATTAAATTGAAAATGAATACATTCAATCGTGTTAAATGACGTGATTTAAAACGGTAAGAAATGTGTAATAAGAGTTTCAGCTGAAATAACACATTTGGTTTTGCAGTATCCCGAAAAGTGCGTACGAGATCGTTTGCAAGTCGCTTACACGTATAAACGAGCGCGCATTCTTGCCATTCCGTCTCTCATGCATCTCTTCATGCGTCTCTCCTACGCCATGCAGCCAAATCGCGGCGAAATTGGTGCGCACACACGCACATACGTTACGTAGAGAATACCCGCGCTCGTTCGCGCATCAGAAGTGATCGCGATTGCGAGTACACAACAGCCCGCGTATACGCATTGGGCACAAGTTGCTTTTTCGTCCGTTCGTTTCCCCGGTAAAATTTTAATTCACCATTCAATCAATGGTCGAATCGATTTCTTTTTTTCTCGAGCAATATCATCCTATTATAAAGCCGTTGAAAACATTTGGTGATTGGGAATCGCCGTCGCAATTAAAAAACAGTTTCGGCGAGTACTGATATTTGGCCGGTTTTTCAAATAGTGAAACAATAAACATAGAAAAAAAATTTCCTTGTTAATCATCGGTTTGTTTCAATTGTTCTTAAAATGCGATTGTAATAAATCAACTTTGGCGATGAAAATAATTAGATTGCTAGTGACAACAAGATAAATAATATTTTGTTAAATTACGGAGAACGTAAAACGTAAATTTCTTACTTATAAGACACATCGCTCGCATTCCAAATTCCTCAGCGTCTTGATGAATAAACGCTAAGAATAAATAATTTTACAATCCATGCATGGCAATATGCGATTATATTCATTAAGGACGAATCAATAATAGCTAACAATATCCGGCCGCGTATAAATTATTCATACGCGCTTAGAGTATCGCGTATACAAATTACGAAACGCAACTATATGGACTGTGCGTCGCAATCACGATTGCAACGGCGATTGCGTTTGTTATCGCCGTGGCCGCTCTCAATTTTCAATTTGGATACAGTTCACTCGCAAAGCCCGACATTAATAAATCCAGATTACGGTGAACGAACCGGGATTTATAAGTTTAATACCGCCGGGGGTAACATCGATATTAGACTTATAAATTCGTCGTTTAATGACGTTGCATACGCAAACTGCGCAGATTATCCCGGCCTGTCATGCGATAGTCATCAAGCTGTTAAGGACCATAAAATGGCGGCCTATATACTTGTTCGATAATTTTCAAGTACGATCGTAAATGTCATTTAACCGTCATGGACAAGTAATATATTTCGTAGACTTTTGAAACGGTTTAAATATTTTCATTTATGATTTTATTTTATTTTTTTTGCGAATATTAGAATATCGCACAATTAAATTTGCTGCAGTTTAATGACGTGTACGAAATCGTGCACGCATATCGTTAAATCCAACGGACCGTGCCGAGTAATTTAAACATTTCTGATAAACTGAGCGAAACGACGTCAAAGTGTTTAAAGGAAAAGCGATTCGTACATTAAGCAACGGGAATGTTCAAATCACGAGCAGATACCGGCAGTAAATTTGGTTTACCGTAAATTAGAGAAGAGAACGTCGGTAACGGCAGCGACGGTGCAATGCCAGCGACCGTCGCTGGTTTTCACAGATTCACCCCGGAGCAATGGAATGCATAAGCTCGCGGATGGCCTATCGCCGTGTCGACTTATAATTAAAAAGTTAAATTGAAATTGCTTTCGCAACCGCTCTCGCGTCCGGATCTCTAGTAACGGCGCGGCGGGCGCCGCGCTTTAAATTGGAACTTTCTCTCATAATACGCTCGCGTCGCGCGAGCGATGCAACGTTGTCGGCCGCCGCGGTGAAAAAGAATCCTCGAGATGTCAAAGTCCGTTATCAATGCGCCGCGGCTGCAATTACTTATACGCGCTGCCAACGCACAGTTCGCGGCGCTGCCGCTGGCTGTGTGTCGTCGCTCGCGCGTCCAATTTTCCACGCCCATTAATAGTTGAAAGCGAACAACTTGCAACGGGGGTGGTACAAATAAAAATTGCTTCCCCCGCGATAAAATATTCCCGTTGGAGGGAGAGAAAGAAAGAGAGTGTATGTATTGTAACAAAGGTTTTTAGTTACGGTTCAAATTTTTCACGTAAAACAGCGAAATCTATTTCGTAAGCTGAAGCGGAGTGATGAAGAAGAATGGGAGGCGAAAATGGAAAAGGCTGAAAGTGTCAGTATTTCATCTGTTTGAATCCCTCTTTGAGACTGGCTCCACGTGAATGTTGTCGAAGTTGTAGATTCGGAGTGTCAGAAAAGTCGTTTAGCAACGTTGAAGATACACATACATTTAACAATAAAATATAATCTTTTAAAATAAACTGGCGGCTAGATGATTAATCGATGGAAAAATATACATGGAAAGTAATTTATGAAATATTGAAAATATTCCATTTTCTTCATGCTCCGTATATGTGTATAGTCAAAATTGTACATCAAATAAATAAAATCAAGAAATAATCAACGTTGGAGGAAGCGCGAATTGAATATTCGAAATGACAGGTACGTACGAAAATGTTCGCTCTGTCGTTAGAAAAAGAAGATGCGTCGCGCTTCTGATGCAATTTGTCTCGTGTTGTCACGACTTTTCAGAGCTCCCGACGTTCCCGAGCTGGATTCGCACTTTCGCGAGCTGATTTTTATTTCAAAGCTCGAGGTGATCGTTTGTGTAGTGCGGTGCGACGTCGCGTTTATTATTTAAACAGTCGCATCCCGGAAACGAGCCGCTCAAAAACAGGATTTCGCGGGGAATGGCGGATGCGACAGAGTTTCGCTTCGTATGCATTCGCTGTATGTATCAACTTGGAATTTTTGTTAAAAAAAGAGAGAGAGAGAAAAGATAATGCCCAGATCGAAATATGTAACGGTGCCCGTTGCAAATTCGCCCATTGTCAGGGAGTAACGGAAAAACGCGTTTTCGCGCGAAAGCGATTCGATTTACAAATGCGATCGCGTAATGGAAATTCGAGCGTAGAGCCCGCGATCGCGTCGGTGAAGTTTATCGCGGGTCCGAGCGGGATTCGTAAAACGATGTAAAAGCGGGTTAAGCAGATACCCAGCAGCGGCGGCAAATACGCGGCCCCCGACAACGGGAATTGGCGCTTCCCGAATGGCGCGCAAAAGCAATTAAGCGTCCGGCGCGTAATTTCGCGAAATTATCCGTTTTCCAGCGGTGCGCGAATAACCTGGCGATATTATATCTCTTTGACGAGACGATGGAGATGGAGAAAGGCACACCCGATGATGCGAGCGCGCGCGCACACGAGAGCGAGGGGAAGAGGGAGGAATGTCGTATAAGCATAAACAGAGGGAAGAAGATAAATCGCCGGCGCAATATATCATGCGTCAAAGGCGCGCGCAATATCTCCTGGCATCGAAACAGGACCATCAGAAAACTCGTCACTCTCCGGCCGGTATACGAGTCGAAAATAAACTCACGCTTGGCGCTTTTCTCTTTTCCCGTCGCTATCTGCGACACGACTGCGGCTGCAAGTGGCGGTGGCGGTGGCGGCGGCGATGGCGGCGTGTTCCCTAACGCGTATTCCGCCCGGCGGACAGGAAAAATGAACGAGTTATAGCGGAGCGATCAAATTTCGCGTTTATCCCGCGCGGACCCGGCTTGCGGTCCGTCCGGCAATTTTCGTTCTGTAATCAAGATACACTGTTAATGACCACGTTACACGATCCCGGCGCGGCGGCGCGACGCTGGCGTGGGCGCGACGCTTTTTATTATTACTCCGCGGTACTGGATGTTATTCGGTTGTAATTGGAAACCTCAGAGAATTCGCATTCCCGACTGTGTTGCCCGTCGAGTCTCAAATTTGTCAAATTTTTTTAGCGTCTCGCGCTTTAATGTTCGTCATTCTCGTAGTCGGTAAAGTTACTTCAAGTTGACACACACGGCTGGCACTACTCCTTTGCTAATCCACTGAAAACAAATAAAATAACGTGTCGTTTATCGACGCTTCATCGCCTGGTTCCTATTAAGATAGTGTTCTGCAACGCGGGCAGCCTTATGTGCGAATTTTCCAGAGAGCTCAGTAGTACTGGTAAATTATTGGTGCGGCAAAAGCGACGACTCTCCTCTTCCCGGACGGATGCATAAATGGATTTCAATTAATGCGTTGCCTCTCCCCGGGCGTAACTTTATTGGACAGGAACGTCTCAAGCGCGTACCGGCCAGTATACTCGGAGTTAGGTAGCTCTCTCGTCGTCCCGAAAGACGAGGGGAAGCGGTCGCGAAAACCATCACTTACTGTCGCACTCCCACGACGACGCTGCATCCTGAATACTTAAAAAGAGTCGCGGACCTTCTTTGAATTGTAAAACAAACCAAAGCAATACTACCGAACCAACATCCGCTCAGCCCTCGGGAGCCCACCCTCGGACTTTTGTTCGCCATCTCTTCCTCGCGCGCCCACCCACTCACCCGCCCGCCCCCCGGGGCTCCCACCGGGGGCGAAATCGCGTCGCGAGATCCAACTGTGCTGCGCGACAACGGCCATATATATCGTCTACAAAATGCATTCGTGTTCTTGCGTTAAGCAGCGCAGCCGGATCATCTCCATCGATGTCGCCGAATAAAACATGCGCTGGAAAGAGTAATGTAGTGGCCATTACGTCGCCATAACGGAAACTAGCTTTAGCCCGAGAGGGAGGCCCACCTCCAGTCCTTACCGTGAATTCAGTATCGTATTGTCGTACATATAAATGCCGCGTATAAAGCGGATCGCGCGTGAGTTATGGCGGGATTAAAATTTCCTAATCCAAAATGCAAAAGTTTCCCCTTCACACGCTCGTTATTAAATTAAACACGTTATTAAATTATTAACTACAGTTTTCCGACGGGTATTCCCATTTGGTGTCAACCGCGGGAGTGGATTAAGTTAATCAGGAAAGTAATGTCCTTCATCTAATTACGCGAAATCGCTCATCGTGCGGCGAAGTGATAGAAAATAAAAATCGCGTGTCCCTCCACGAACGTTTACGGGGAGGGCGGGAAGGGTGGCGGTGTTGGAGTTGTCACGGAGGTTAATTGCATTTGCATTTTTAAGTGGACTCGGTAGCTTACTTACTGCTTCGCGGATCACTTTGGCGTTTTATCGGAAAAGGGCGAGGGTGCGTAGCGCGTCGATGTGCCTCTCGAGCCGAACGTTTTCACCGTGAGAGGGAGAACGAAGCGGAGAATGAAGAGTAAAAAAAAGAGGAGAGCCAGGCGCGAGTGAGAAAATACTCAGCCCCCGCCACAACAACTACTTTATGAAATTACCCGTCTAAGGGCGCCAAGGTGATATTTTCTCGGAGCGATGTTGCAACCGGAATTTTTGAAAAATCGTCGTCCTTTGCGGCCTATCGTCGACTCTTAAAGAAGAAACCCTGGCAGCGATTTGGAGAATTCTGCATGGACAAGCGAACCCCGGCGCTATGAAGAGAGATTCGCAAGAAGATTCGTTAACCTTCCGAGAGACGAACATGGTGCAAAACGAAAGCTCGGAGCTAAGAACTCGGGCCACGGCGCATTCTCATGCGCGTTCCCACCGTCTGTTATTTCCACGCCGACGATTAGAGATTAAATTAGAGGAGAATATATTCCGCTTTGTTATTATCTTACAATACAGCGACCGATAATGCAAATGTTGATATTTATACAATGCAAATCCAAGTGTGTTATTTCTACACGCATAAACGTCTAAAACACATTTTGTGTGTTAAATTAATACGTTTAATTGTATTAAATTAAAAGTTAATACGTTCAACTACCGTGTTAAATGGCGTGATTTCCAACGGCAATTAAGAAATGTGTAAGGAGAGATTCAGTTAAAATAACACACTTGGATTTGCAGTGTAGTTTTCATCATTTCGTAAGCGCGAATGCGCCGAGAATTCGCATTTCGAGCCACGTGGAATGTCCAACCGCGATTAATGATCGTTGGTAAATGAGGAGAGAGCGAGGGGAAAATATTTTGTGAGAAGTAATGAATTTTACGCGAGCAATAATGCGAGGCAGTTAACGAAGTCTTTAGGTCGAAAAGCTCATCGTCGACGTCGGAATGGAGTTCAATTACAGTAAGTGATTCTTAAACACTTTTCTCAAGTCCTACTTTGATCGATTGTTAATTCGATCTTGGTCGACTCGATCAAACTTGAGCTTCTATCTGATTATTTTCATTGCTGATGAACTTATATTCCTCGATTTGAAATATATGTTATTTACCGATATGATATGTTACACTCTGTCATTAAAATTATGTGTGTTTTATTTCGATTAATACATAATTATAATTTTGTGCCGGGTTATTTCGAATTTTAGTTAAAGGTCGCTTTTGCAGACAGAAACCTAATATTATTTTACATTATAAAATAAATTATGTCGAAAAAGGATATTTTATGATATATGAAGCAAAAGATATTTAATATTTAATTATTAAAATGTTGTGTTTGATGGAGAGAGAGGGGGGGAAGGGGGAGAGCGAGAGAGAGAGAGAGAGAGAGAGAGAAATGCAGATATATTTACAGTTTAAAATTTACATTTAAAAATATTCAAGATATAAAGGAAATGTATATTTATAAATGTAAATGTGCGTTTTGTGTTTCCGTATGCAGACAAATTAACTCAGGTGTCCGACTAAATATACAAGTACACCCCTCAAATC
Source organism: Temnothorax curvispinosus (assembly GCF_003070985.1). Taxonomy (NCBI): domain Eukaryota; kingdom Metazoa; phylum Arthropoda; class Insecta; order Hymenoptera; family Formicidae; genus Temnothorax; species Temnothorax curvispinosus. Next base: position 187,431 of record NW_020225310.1, on the reverse strand, counting down.
GGCGATACCTGTGTAATGTTTAATTAAACCGCCGAATTCACGCACTTCTGTTACGTTCAATGATTGTAAAGCGTATCGATAAATTGATAACGATATATTCCTAGTTACAGACGGATATTTCTATATACACACACTCAGTCGGGATAAATCAAAGTTTCAGGAACTTAACGTTTCAGAACTTGAGAGTGTGGGAATGTAGCTGGAGAAACTTCATGTTCAGGCAATCGTTGTAGCGCGAGAAAGGCTGACTCGGTGTCATTACCGATCCGTTCTACGTGCTTAATAAAGTTTTCCTTCGAAACCATTTCTCCTTTTCCCGATCTTCATCAGTTTTCCTTCTCTCGCGAAGATCGGCGGGTATATGGCGCGATACAAAAAAAAAAGTATAGCTCGCATTTCCGTTCGATTTCAACCAAAATTGGCTTCGCTCACCGATTTCAATAAACTGGATGATTTAGCGTGGAAAGTTCGTGAAAAATTGGCCCCGACTATAGATTGGGTCGTTCGTGCGTACCAACAAACAGGGCAGCAAACAGGGAGTGATTTTCGCGATTGTTTGACGGCGATTGTGCATAAAAATTGGAAGTTGTTCTTTGTGTACGCGAGAGGCAAACGCGATATCCCCTATTAAATTTCTTTCATTGACGACCACTTTTATGAGCGCAAATACTTGCGTTCGCGTTCTCGATTCGCAGAAATCAGGACGAAAGTCGAGCCCGCCGATCGGGATCGCTTTAGCGAGAGAATCGGAGCGCAATGCGCGCGGAAGCGTTTTTTTCCGGTCCGTCTGTTTCTCGCGATGGAAACGCGATACGAACGAGATTAATCGTGTATTTTCAGCGCTTCGATTTGCAAGTTGCCGTTGTCTTTCGTTTGCTGGTATTTCTCCTATCCCTTGACTGCTTTCGCGACGTATTCGTCACATTTCTCGCATAATTCTCGCATTTTCATCGCAACGTACGAAAATATAGTCGCAGATCTCCTCATTTAACCGACAAATATATATATATATATATATATATATATATATATATGTATGTATATACTTGAAAACTGTGTACTCTCCTCAATCCTTTACTTTATACAGGTCGTTATAAAGAAACAAACGCGATCATTTTCACCTTTTCAAACAGACACGTACTCCCGGCGAGGAAAACTCCGCTCTAAATTGCTCAAAGACGAATCCGTGGACGAAAGGAAAGGCGCGAGGAGCTCTGTATAAACAGAGCGGATGATCTTCGTTAAGAACCCGGTTCTATACGGAAAGATCTCGAGAGTACATATTGGAGCCCATCAAATGATGCCGTCGGATAACGCGTCGGGAACAGGAGAGCACGCCTCGCCATTTCCATTCTTCTCCAATCCACGATTCAGCTGGAAAACGCGCGATCCGCAGCCGAGGGGGATTAATAGTTTGCCTCGCTTTTCCAATCCGCAAACTGTCGTTCTCGTGATAGCGGATTCCTTCGTCCACCAACGCCATCACCCCGTCCCGTCCCCCCGTCCCTCCCCGCGGGTCCGAGACCCCGCAGTGCGGTTTCAATCGGCGATCGCGGTAATGTACCATACTCATCGTTTCTCCTAGATTCCACGGCTCCGCCCGTCCGCGGTAATTCGTTATCGCACGATTAGCGCGAGCATGCGAGCTTAATTTTAGCTAAGCCGGAGGAAAAGTTCGTGCCGAGCTAATGAAGACCGATTGCCGCGGACGAGGCAAACTCCGACGGCGGCGAGAGGAGGGCTTTTATCGCCTCTTGGTTTCTGCCCCCTTTCTCTCTCTTTCTCACTCGTTCCTTCCTTTCCTTCCGCTCCTTCTCTTTCCCCTCCTAATTGGATTAGAGAAAATAATTCCCGGTTTCGCGTACCATTTCGCGCGATAACGCGTTTGTATGCTAATTTTTGCTAATGGAGGCGCGCCGCCGGACGCGCTAAATCAGCGCTTCTTTAATTCATCTCCTATCGCGCCGTCACGATCGCGGAAGGAACACGTCGTCGAGTGTGCCGAGGTGCAAGCCTGAAATTGCTATCTCTCGCTTGCGCAGTTGTCGGGGGCGCGGGCGCCGCGTTGCTGCTCGACCATGCAAGGTGTCTCCCCTCGCTATATGTGTGCTGAGCACGCTATCCCGCTGGCCGTGCGTAATCGAAGCGGGCGAATTTTCGATAATCGGGCGAGAACATGCGTTTTCCAGCGCGTTGACTCTCGCCGAGAGAAATCCTCGATCCGTTATTATGCACGTTGCGCGCTTTTATAATTTATATCTCATTTTTCTAAATAGCAATTTCAACTACCCATCCGTAAACGCATTTATGAACTATCGTCCGTTATAAAAATGCACGCTGTGTTATACGGTAATAAAAGAAGCGAAACGTCACGCATTGCAACGCGAGCTTTGCAATGCGAGCTTTGCAATGAATGCTTTGAACGCAGAGAGAGAACAAGATTTTTTTCCTATATTTGTCTCCACAAAATGGGATCATAAACAAATGTCCCTGTCGCGAGGGTGGATACGGGAATAAACGTCGGAGTTATCTCACATACGGGCGGGACAGCTCTCTCTCTCTCTCTCTCGTATATAGGTACCAACGCGGACCCGGCGTTTCTAGAGCTAAATCGGCATTCCTATCGACGTTTAATTTCCCGTGGTACGGTGGAAAACGTAAATTCTCGGAAAATGCCGGGAAGCTTCGTACACTCGGACACGCGAGATAATCACGACGTGTTGTTGCTCATCCACCCGTTAAATTCACCCGTTGTCGTACTTTTTTTTCCCCTCCGCTCTCGTCGCGAAATCGGGGGACGTAACCTGCATCGTGATACACTCGAAGAAAGCTTCCTACGAGCGCAGTTAATTTACCGCCGCTGACTCCTCGAGCGCGTAAATCGATTATTTAACACCGCGAGCGGAAAACCGGTTTACTCAGAAGCCGTATACGAGCAGTTCTAGAAAAAGTTATCTGACCAGCGACAAGAACGTATCCTCGAATAAATTTGTACTCGCGGAACTTCTTTTCGCGAGTGTTTTACATTTTAATTTAACGAAACTTAAATCTTCATTAAGAACGGGCGAATTTAAAAATCGCCCGAAGAATCAACGTTTACCGTTCAGATTTTCAAAAGTTAATTTCTCAATATGTTTCAGTACTTTAATTAAAATAGTTTGTTAATTAAGCTGCCGATTAGAGAGCGACCGGTAAAGAAAAACCGCCGTGCGCAAGTTATGTAAAGCGCAACGCGCTGTGCTGTTGGACGCCTCTCTGAAACAAGCCCGTCTAGCTGCAATCGTTTGTAATTATTCTCTGACCTCTTTTGGGAGCAAGAACACGGGACGTCATAATTAGTACATGATATATTGTCACGCAACACACTGACTTTCTTGAAATTTTCAAATTAACTCTCCGCTGACGAGTTTCGTTAGTTTCGCGCAAGTTTTATTTTTGCGTTGAAACAACATTGCGGCCGCAAGCTAAACTATGTCGTAGTTTTTCTTTTAAATCAACGAAAAGGTTAATTGTTGTTAGTACACGCTAATAATCTAGGATTAACACCGGTTTGTATACACTATTTTTGCAAACCTGTCCTAACAGAGATCATAAAAAATAGTCATTTTCGCTTAATTGAAAATAAATATTACAATTCTTAGTGTTTGTTAATTATTTGTGATCTGTGATATTTTCAGGTTATATTAGAATATTAGCTATTGTAAGATATTAATCATGTGTTTAATAAAATTCACTAGTTTGAAGGTATTTGTTTCAATTTTATAATTTATAACATCGGAACTTCAAGTAACCATTTCTTTTAAACATCTCTTCAGAGAAGAGAATGCCTGCGCTTTCCACTGCAATTAACCACTCGAGTACCTATTTTTGTCGCGAGAAGCAATATCGGTACATAGAACACGCGATATCGATTTTGCCACGATTCTCCTCTTGAAGTACCGACCCAGCCGCTGTAATGCGATCACGACCCCTTCAAACATTATATATATATATATATATATATATATATATAAATTTTCAATCTAAATTTAGCTCTTTGTTGTTTAACGATACATACTTTAGCTCTTTGTTATTCGATGGGACATACATTGCAATGTCGTACGTACATTTGCTCTTGTTACACTTGCTGCTTATTTTTCAGAACTTGAGCCAGTCATATTTTCAAGACGTTGCTTCGCTGCAAGATTCAAGTTTTCAGGATTAGAAATCAATAATTCATATACTAAAATGTACGCGGATGTAGAACGTAAAATATCAACTTTTGCAAAATATCGATATTTGTTCGTACACTAAACACTTTCATTTACCATAAAATGAAAATATCGATTTTTCAAGTCTAATCGAAATAGAAACGCGCGTTTCACGCGTGACTCACGCGGAAATTCGCGGAAAGCCGGACAACGAGCGTGCAAACAAACATTGTCTTCAACAATGAGGGGATTTCTCTTCAGGCTGGTTACGGGCGGATTATACGAGCCACAATGTACGCTCTCAGATGCGACGCTCTATACCTCTCGTAATGGGGTCCATTTCAGCCCCCGAGGGTGGCGGTCGCCAGGTCGATGCCAAACTGGCGAAGCAAGGGGGGCGAGGCAAGGGGGAACCGAAAACAGCGAGAAATGGGGGCTTGGTGGCAAAATATTTGAGCATACGCTACAAATGTTTGCCCTCGTCCTCGACATCGCATAATAAAGCGGGCAAAGCTCTTTTCCGATAATGCCCTTCTACCTTTCCGTCCGACTTCTCGAGCCTCCCCCGTGACCCTTCGAGCCACCCCTCACGCGGCATTGTCGTTGTCGGCGCGGCAGCTTTTCCCAAGGTGTTTCTCCGCCGAGAGACTAAAGGTGGATAATACGGATAAAATGAGTCACTCAATGTGTTGCATCGCGGATAAATTTATTTTAAACTTTTCTACGGAAACGCGAATTTGAGCAACAGGCCACGTTGTTGTCATTTATTACGTACGTTTATCTCGCTTGTTTTCATTATTGTGCGTATAAAGGTTATGAAAGAGGTTTGAAATATCTTGAAAAATCGATATTCCTTTAGTAAAAAGTTCGGATTATTATATACCCAAGACGGTTAAGTATAAAGTTAAATTTCTCTCGGATCTTTAACGTTGAAATGAGTATTCAGCAATACCTATATACTTTTACATAACACCATTTACAATACCGCGCGTGATAATTTTATTTTCGCAATAAAAGATTCCCTTTATAGTCAGTCAACGTCGCGACTGATCCACTTTTTTCTATTTAACGCGCGTGACTTGGGAAGAATTCCCGTCACGTTAGTTACGCACGTTCGAAAACCCCATCGGGCGCTAAAAGGGAGCCGATGTGACAAGAGGATTGCCGTTCGGCAGCGGAGAAATAGATAGGGCATCGCATTGTATTGCGTCGCATCGCGACGCGTCTCGTGAACCGGGAAACGCGATCGAGGCAGCGAATTAAATTCGGCGAGCGGCCGGCGCCGAATTGATAACATCGCTATTCGTCGGGACAAATTCGTTAGCCCGGCATTATTTCCGCGAGAAATATCCTGACGCAATTTAAAACTGGCACGAATGGCGGCGAGTTACACGACGGGAACACGTGAACGGGATGACGTGAGGGGAAAAAGAGAAAGACGGTGATAGAAAGTGAGAGAGAGAGATAGAGAGAGATAGAGAGGGAGAGGGAGAGAGAATGAGCGAGTCGGGTGACAAATTGCGGCGGTCGCAATTTCTCGACGGGGCGGGCGGCGTCGGTGGAATAAAGCGGGGCGCCGCCGCCGGCCCCGGCCGCGTTTTGAGGAAACGTTGATTAATTCCGCGTTCTCGCAGCCGCGTGAGAACGCGAGGACGCGAGGTGCCAAGGCGCTCGGCCGCCGTTGAGGATAGATAGATAGGCGCGGCGGAACAGGTGGGCTGCAGGTGCGAGGTAATGGATATATCGGACGGCCGACGAAACACGATTAACCCTAGAATCCATGATACATTTTTTTGACCTTCTAATCCATGACTGGGGGCAATATCGACCCCACGCTTTATTTGATCGTAAAACCGGTCCTACAGAAATAAAGGGCCTTTAAACCTACATGAATTTCTTCGTTTTTTAATAACGAAGAGAATGGTATACGGTAAATTTAATTTTACTCAAGTTTAGTTAGTGAAAAATCCATTTAAAGACTGAAAAACGCAGAAAATCAGCAAAAACCTCTTTTTTTAAACAAAAATTTGTATCTTTTTTTGTAATCAACCGATTTTAAAATTTCAAACGGGGTTTTAAAGAGGACACATTAGACTATTAGAAAAAAATTGTCATCGCTATGTTCTGTTCAAAAAGTATATTTATTTGGGACTATAAAGATGAAGAAATTCGCAAAGTTGAAATACGGAAAAAGTCGATGAAAAAACCATAAAAAATTGTATTTTAAGTATTATTTCATTTTTATTTGATACAAAATAGTAAAAAATATGAAAAAAATGAAACATTATATCGCCCAGCCATTTTCTGCGAAATGTCAATCTTCTTAGGCAACGGGATTTTTACCGACTAAATTGTGTGATATTTCGTCTTAAATAATATTTATGACTATTTATGCTCAGATTACGTAATAATACATGATATATATTGATTCTAGCGAAAAAATAAAATTAGCTTACCGTGACGAAACTCAAACGGCAAGTCACGACTGGGGTCGATATCGACCCCACGCCCGCTTTACGACTGTGCTACTTCACTGCTAGCGAACAACTAACGCTGCGCCCGACATAACCCTACTTTTAGAAAGTTGAAATGAATTATGGTTCAGGTCCTGAGTCGATAATGTCACTCGCTAGCTCAGGAGCGTAGTTCAAAGTTCGCCTGGGGTCGAAATCGACCCCAGTCATGGATTCTAGGGTTAATCAGGAGCGGCTCGCGCCGCGCCGCCCATCGCGAAAAGGAAGGAACTTTCCGAAAATTCGCGGGGACCATTCGTCACGAACGCACGAGCGACGTCGAGAAAAATTGCTCCGGCGAGTTTGTTCCGCCGCGCTTCTGGCTCCCGGTATACGGTTTGCCAACCGCGCTGTCGATGATATCGCATCGCGATGGTATAACCGCGATAGCGTCACAGCGTTTTGCAGCCGACCTCCGTGCAACATTGCGCTCGAAATTACCGCATTTACGCATTTAGCTTCCGGAGAGAGCGCGCGCGTTTGCTCGATCGATTCGCAGGAATACCGTCAGGTTTACACGGTGGGCGTTACAGTTTATATGAGAGGCGAACATTCTACTCTATATTATTGTAGCCGTACATGTCGAAGAATATCGAAAATAATCATCGTTAACTATAGCTAATTAAAATATATCATTAGAAATTATATGTAAAATTGTAACAAAATGCTATATTATTACTCACAAAAATAGATCGTTTGCGAATACGTTGCTTTTATTACAATACCAGCGACCAACAACGCTCTGTTTATTTATCTTTTGGTGCGAAAGAGGTGGAGATTGCTCGCCCACTAAAGTTCGCGGCATGGGTATAGCGTCACGTGTGACGTCCTGGCCGAATAAACAACAATCAAAGTCCGTGCGCGGTTTGCAGCTGTCGCGATCGGCATGGCGGCCGCCGAGGCTCTCGATAAATAAACGAGTAACCGACGTGTGTAGCATCGGGCGCAATAAACGGGCGCAATTACGCGGCCTATACAGGTCTCGTGTCGTATATAGGCGTCGTATCGTAAAACGCCGCGCCCGCACACGTCATCTTACCCCGGGACACGAAATGGTCCATGAAAGATATAAGGTTCGCCTCTTTTGTCCTCTTTCGGGACCGGATGCGGAAGCTGCACGTTCGAAACGCGAAGGTCGGTCCGAAAACTCACTGGGGATGAAAGAGTCACGAAGCCGGGGACCGATAAAACCTACGCGGTCGGGCAGGAAATGACACGTGGAGAGAGGGTGGGTCGTCGCCGATGTAAAGGGCGCACCAGGGCAATCGAACGACGACCACGAGAGCGCCGATAGAATTTTTCTTACGAGACCGAAACTCGAGAACCGAACTCTCGGCAATCGGCATGAGAGTTTGTGGGTACATAGAATAACTTGTGAGACACGAATAACGTTATGCCTCGTTCGTACCAGAGTCGTTGGGGAATCAGAATGTTTAAGTTACGCGTGGTGGTACCCCCCGTGGTGAACTCTGCATGGCGTTTCCACATTTTGGATTAGCTCTCGAAGGTCCACATCTCAATCGTATCCAATGAGGTTGCGGCGGGATATCGGGGCTTGGATCTCCGGGATGGAAATTCTGCTCGCGATTCCACTTTCGAGGCCGAGTCGGAAGAACGTGAGAACATGAGGTAGCGAGAACGCCGGGGACAGAAACGCGAAGAAAACGAAAGAAAACTCCGTGAGGGACGGGAAATTCCGGCGGTTCGCCTCGCTCGACGCTTTTCGCGCGGCGCGTTGGCGACAACGACGCCGACGACGACCCCGCCCCGGCTCTCCTCGACGAGAAACGAAGGGAGAGGTCGTAGGTCGGGAGGTGGCGGTGCCCACGAGGAAGAAGGTCTACCGACTGCAACGTAGCGAGAAATTACGTTTCCGCAGTCAGCACCGCAGACATTCCTCCGTCTCCTTCACCGCGTCGTTTCCCCTTCCCCCTTCCCCGCCGTATCCTCTCCACGTGCATCCTTCCGCGACCGCAGCCGCAGGAATTTGAGGGGCAGCATGTAAGGACTGCGAGAAGGGCCGCCCTTCTTTCGCCGATCTTCTATTGTCTCGACTACATTTCTTTCCTTATTATACTCAGCAACTCAGCGAATGATTTTTATTCGTATAGGATACGTAAGGCGCTTCGCGTTATCCAATTTTTTCCAGGCTAAATCGATTGCGTGTGGTTTAAATCGAGAAATGATAGTTGAAAGTTATTATTATACTCCAATTTAAAAGTGAGATATTATTTATTCTGCACCTTGCGGTATTGATTTATTAAAGCTTGACGGCTCTTTCCGACACGCTTGAAATACATTTATTTTGTTCATGTTACTTTTACCACGGCGTATGCAGCACGCCTACAAAAATTTCCATCCGTAAAAAAATATAAAATAATAAATATTTTTAGCCAATATATATGTAGGTACTATTTTTTTTATAGTTTCATCAGATCGCATAAACTTGACTAACTACAGATAAAAACATCACGTGCGTTTATGTTTGCAAATCTTGGTGTGCAGCTGCAACGCAAATTTCTGGTGATTTTTCTATATCAATTCTGTACGAAAATGGAGAAAAGGAAAAAAGCTTTTTTACATATGTGATCGCGAGCGATAATAAAGAACAGCAAATACTTCTCGAGAGAGAGATATATATATTATTACCGACAAATTATTTCCATCAATCATCCGCAAACTCTTATAGCTCGCGTCATCGACCGTAACGCACAATGGCGATCTATCACACCGTGAGAAGCTGCCTTATGAAAAGTTACGAGGAGGGGGGGGGGGGCGAAAACGGCTATAAATCCAAAGGGTAATTTAAATCTCGTAAAAAAAAGTATTTTCTGCAAAGTCGCGCCGCTCGCGCCTGGATATCATAGTTCGTAAATTATCCTTATCGATCTTTCGGCGAGGTATTGTCAAAGTGACAGAACCAAGGAGCCCGGTGGAGTCATCCGGAGCCTGTGGGCCGCGCTACGAACAACGATTATCTTCACGTTACAGCCCCATAAAGACCGTCGGGTCCCGTAATTAGGGCCGAAAGGAATTTACCCCTCTTTAACGGAGAATGAGTTTCTCATCGACCCGACAAAACTTTCGGCCGGTGACGCTCATGCTTTATCCTATAGACGTACCAAACTTTGGATCTTGTTAAAGCTGTAATTCAGAGTATAAGTCACTCGAGAGTAACGAGAGAGAAAAGAGAGAAGAGAGAACGAAAGAACGAGACAGAGAGAGAGAGAGAGAGAGGAGGGAGGGGGAGAGATCAACAAAGTAATCAGTATAATATGCGATTTACGATTATATTAATTCGCCCGAGTTCAAATATATGTTTAAGATCGCCGAAGGATGGAGTGCTATATTTTAAAAAGTTGTAAAAAGTTGAAGGAAAAAGGAAGGAGTACGTGCACTTTTCTTCAGCGCCTACTTAGAAAATTCACGTTGCAATAAACAATGGAACCAAGGTGAATCTTAAGCAAAAACTCACGTCACGTTTCGCGAAGGGAGGAAACGCGTGAAATGAGGGCGGTTTCATCGCGTACATGGCGGGCACGGCAAAAGGGAGAAAGTCTTTTCCTTACTCGTCGAAACGGCGCACGGAAGTCGTTAGCTGCAGCTTGCACACGGGGTCTTCATTGAAAGGTGTCCCGGAAAGTAATGCGGGTGGTGCACGGGTGGCGTGTAACGATGGCTGTTACTTTAAATATGTTCGCCACAAGAACTGCATTCAGAAGCGCGCGCGCGGGAGCACTCGTCGTCGACTAACGACGTTTGATTCGAAATTGTGTCTGCATCAACGCAGGCACAGTTTTTTTCCCCGGCGACAACGCGATATTGCCACTATAAGTATTCGGCGAGAAAGACAGGAGGAATGATCGAGAGGAGATACGATCGATTTAATGCCGTCGAAAAAGGCGTCGCGTCCTATTCGCGGATATATTATATCCTTCGCCCGATTCGGGCGATGCCTTCATTGTTTCACTGTTGCGTAACAACGAGAACACAACGGCTAACCTAGGTGTCGTTACGCCACGTGGAAACGACGCCGATAATGACGGGGCGAACAGTGCTAAAATTGATAACACCCGTTATCCAACTTACAATACCCGGCGATGACATCGTTACCAGTAGTCGATGATTAAACGACAGCCCCTAGATTGATCCGTAATGGACTTCTCCAATCTATCCCGTAGATATACATATGTACGAAGCAGCCACGTTCGTGCGCGCAAATGTTGCGGTGTATACACGAAGAAGATCCGTATAGTTTGTGCCGGCGACACGGTTTCGGATCATAAGACACGAGATGCGCAGCTTGCGGCACCAATTACAGGGAACCAGGTGCGAGAACCGCGAGAACCACCGCCCGCGATTCCATTTCAATTGCATAAAATGGAATCGCGGCGCATAAGATTTTAATTGTTGAGACTGACGAGAACGGTCTTAATCGCTCGAACGAGATATTCTCGCGCGTCATATTCCGCGACTTTACCAAGACTCTCGCGGCTATTGGCTAATTATGCAGTGAATCGTACAAGTTATTGATATATATATATATATATATCTATATAGAAATTCTATAATGAAAATATTTAATTGGATTAATGTATATATTGGCAGGTGGATATAGCCGCAATTACTAATGTTGATTATTAATGCTAATACGTATTAAAAACATCGATCCACGCGGGGGAGGAGCTCCTATTAATAACAGCATTAGCCCGTACATATTGGATGCGTTAATCTGTATCATATATGTCTAATTGGACTTTTTGCGCTCTTAGTGCTTACGCGGATTTAACTCTACGAGCGTGTAGCTCTCTCGCCAGTTTATAACTCCATAAAGGACTTAAAGCCCGTATAACCCTGCGCGCGTGCGACGTAAGCCCCGGAGAGTTCGTAAGGATTTAACTTTCGAACGCGTAGCATTCACAACATTTTGATTCGCTACGAACGAGATTAAAACGTTTTCCGTTAATTTACTCTGTATTACGCAATTGCATCAAGCAGCGTTAATGTTAGTGCGAGTAGCATAGGTAATAAGTAGTGACTGGTAACTACCTGTAACATTTCGATAATCTACAGTGAGATAATATTCCAGTTGTATCGTACAGATACATGCATCGCATAACGTATAATATGATACGCGCTATGCAGCGAAATGTGTTATTCTACCCTTCATGTAAAACTGATATTATCGGGCGTGCAAAAGTTTAACGTTGGAGTTTCTTTCTTCGGGGCTTCGGGGCGATACCGGTTCGGCTGTTCTGTTCTCTGTATGAAAATTCGGGTAACTACGTGCATACTGCATACAATAGCCGGTCGTCGACTGCGCCTGTTGCAGATAACTGTCTCCGCGTATACGGTAGCGTATAACTCGTATAGTAACAGAACGTTGCCATAACGCCTGCGAATCGATAGCCAATTGGTCGTTGAAGTTGTGCCAACGCTACATTTCGCGTAAATTGTAAATAGGTTTCCGCGAACGGCGTCGTTTGTTTCGAGAACAATGTCCATCAATACTTGAAAGAGCAGCGAACAGAGCGCGCCCTCAAAAACATCTTTATACAAAAGCGATAGAAAACGATGTTCACACGGTGATAACGTATTCGTATTCTTATTCAAGCAAAAATTTGTTTAGAACTTTGCATGCGAAATTAAGTAGAAAAAGCTGAAGAATTTACAAAGCATGCATGATTTACGATGATGGAAGAGAGAAGAAGAGGAGAGAGAAGGGAGAGATTTTTCTATTTTTACGCTGCTTTTAATATTTATCAAGAAATTTTCATATGATTTTTGGTCGAAATCTAAATTATCATTCGCTTCCGTCACGTATCATTGGCCAAGTTTAATTAAGTTTTATTCTACAATGTCGAACGGGTGACGCGCGCGTTTCCCGTAGCGAACTCGCGAGCCCTATTGAAGTTCGGCGAGCGATACTTGGGTGTGTACGTGAGTACCGCGTGTGTCCGTACACACGTTTGCAGAAAGTTGTGGCTGTAGAACAGCGTACAGTGAAAGACAATTTGGGTGACGACACTGGCAAACACTGGCGGTTGAACTTGTGCCAGCCGTATTTCATGCACCATTGTACAACGAATAGTAAATAGCTTCATACGAAAAATCCGCCCTACTTCGCTTGTATCTATTTTGGATTTCGAACCCGGGCCACCCTCGCGGTAGCCCAACAATGAGTCTCTTCAAACTCTCAGCACCATCGACCTATCGATCCGTGCGATTCCCGATGCGCCGCGCTGCCGACGAAAGTTAACCGGCATGACGCATTTTTATCTTTCGCGCGCTCTTGTGTTGTATCCCAATGAAAAATACCATTCAACAACTGGCCGTGAAACTCTTTTCCCCCCTCCCCACCCGTCCATAATACTAATTGCGCGAGGAACGTGTTCCGTATCTCCGCACTTGTTTCTGATTTCAACTCTGACCTCCGGGAAACTTTCGAGCGCGAGACCTCCGCGTTGATTCCGCGACCGCTGTAAATCATTCGGAACGCAATTACGCAATCTCAGAATTTAATTGAGAGCGGTGGATGAGTTTTTGCCGGTATGCACGTCTGGAAGTTTCTTTTCCAGATAAAAAGAAGAGATCGAAAAGGAAGATATCAAATCTGAGAGGAGTGGAATAGTATCTCGCATATAATAAATTTATCACATCAATTATTTGTTTCCATTATTAAAATTACACTCTTTCTAGCCGAGCAAGCTAAACATTCGTGATAAGATCCATTCGCTGCACGAGCAATTATTCATGGCAACGTCCGTTACGTACCGCAGGGAAATCGACGATAAAGGAATATGTACATTAGAAATTAAAACTTACATACCGAACGTGAAAGAGAGAAATAAAAGAAACATATCCACTTCTAATCTAAAAAAAAAGTCGAAGCACTTCGGAGGGCGTGTCAACCGATTGCTTTCTCGATTTCGCTGGCCGCAGGTAATTCGTTTCCGAGGTGGCGGCAAGGAACGTTACGCCGCGCGAGACGCGAAAGAACGTTAATTACTACTCGTTACGCTCTACACGGTGTCGCGGTCGCCGTGAATTATATTCCGCGCGGCCGAGGCCGCGTACGTGGTCGCGTTAATTTTATACGGCGACCGACCGACCGCACGAGACGAAAGTGCAGCAACCCCGTGGGCGCGCGATAGCAATCACGTCGACGATGACAGCCTTCCGAAAGGAGCGCTGCGACTTTTATATTCAATGAAAATGAAAGCGCTCCTCGAGCTGGGATATACAAGCAAAAAGAGAGGATCCTGAAATGTTCGCGCGATTGGGTGGATTGATATCGCATCAGGACGCGAACTGCGGGGGTATTATTACAGCCGTTGATGAAGAACGAGTGGATTTATAGTCGAGCGTGTGGGCAGTCGATAAATTACTCGAACGGGGGTGGACTTCCTGCGCAACTTCGCCGGACTTCGTAAATGCATGCGAGCGATAATTAGTTTACACCCCGCGGGTAAGCATAACGTAACGATACATATTCCTCATTAATTTGCGGTTAGATTTATGACTTGTGCATGCGTGTTCCGTGACGTAAGGACAAATAGATCATCGACGCTGCGAGTGTCCGTTGATTAAAAGTCGGCGATATATTTCGCGTCTCGTATAAAATATATCGATTTCAGCGTGATAATAATAACGGCGAGATACCGTTCTCTTTCAGAAAAAAGATCTTTTGTCACGGGCTTTATATCTGACATTAAACTTTCCACACAGATAAATTTTGAATAAAAATCCTATTTGTTTCAATAAAACGATTAAAAAAAATATATAAAAAAAAACCTTCGCGATTCACGCGAGATTATTCCAACGCACCTCAAGTTAAATGAAGAACACAATCCTGTTATTTGCTGGAAGACGACGCTTAATCTCCGATGGCAACAAAACCAACCAATTAGCTAATGTCACGCCTGCAAACAGGCAGTGAGTCCGTGGGATAGATTTATAGACCTTCTCGAGGTAGATGCGATTCAGTGAGAAGGAGAAAGAGAAGCGAGAAGCGAGAGTGCACCTCGCCGTCTCTCCTTTTCTCCGGAAACAAACGTGGTGGAACGGACGTCGTAAGAGCGGTTCCGCGACGTGCACGTACCTCCATCGATTGATATAGGTCCTCGACGGAAATTCTAGACTGACCCTGATCGATACCCTCGACCCGGGGGCGATCCCCCTCCCCTCCTCCCCCCCTCTCCCGCCAGTCTGCCCCCCTACCTGTCGGCGTACACGAGACGAAAGCAGCATTTATTTCTCTCGGAGTGATTTATTCGTCGGGGGCCAGCATTTATTTCGGCGTTTCGACGCGAGACAGCGGCAAGCTTTTTGGCCCCCGATAAAAACCCTTGACGCGTCCCTTGACGCGGGCACGAGACCGCGATCGTGTACCACTTTAGTGATAATGGTCCGCCGGTGTCGCACGAGCATCGGAACCTATACCGGCGCGGCAGCGATCGTAACTTCTTTCGTCCACCTTGCGAATGGCAGCGCGATGTGCTAAGAATACCGTGGAAAGAAACGCAATAACGTTTCTGTGTAATAATAATAATACTGCATACAACTCCGTTTTATGCGAAGGACGACGCATGGACGTGAGTTTCGCGTTTCGGGCGGGCGGGCGCGATTGCAATTTTAGAAATGGATCACGTGTTGCAATTGCGCGGCTTTTATTGATATATCAATCGTTCGACGGCCGAAGCTTAAACTTCCATTGAGATAAATGGTATATAGCGCGTGCGCGCGCGCGCTTTCTACTCTTAGCGGGTTCACACCCGCCAATCTCGTGATTTACGTACATACGTATAACCGGCAGCGTCATTAGATGTATCGTCGGCGCGATTCAATCACAGAACGCCGACCATTCCCGGATATAACCCCCCGCGACACGTACGGCTCGGCGAAGCACGATTAAATTGCTGATGAAAGATGAATACCGCGCCGCCGATGCCTGCGCTAATTGCTCGTTTGCCACGAAGTTCGACAAAGGTCGAGCCTGCGGGGCCCCCGCGTTCACGATAGGTATTACAAGCACCAATTTTAGCGCTCCAAAATTGAGCAATTCAAACTTGCCGCGCACGTGAGAACTGTAATTATTTAGCGCACGATGTATCGGGAAAAATTAACGTCGGACGTTGATATTTTGCAACGTTCATATTTGTATTTATTATTTCTTTGTATTTTAGAAATATTATATCTACTATTATCAATAAAAATAACGTTACCTTCTTTCCAATATTTTGCAATTATTCACTACAATCTAATAAAAAAAATTTGAATTGATTTTATTATGTTTCTATTTTTAACGATCCAGGAAGGTCATTGCATATACAAATTCCGATACACCGATACAATCTCATTACTGCGATAGCCGCAATTTTGCAAATCTGTTAATGCCCTTGGCGTTAAAGAGATGTATCGATAATTCAGTGAAACACCCGTCGAAACTCCACGCGGACGCGAATGTTTAATCGCTGCGGATTTACATCGTCTGTCTGTACATAATTGCCCGCCGACTTGGCCAATCGAAACGCCTTAGGTACACAGAATTCGTACACGACACGGTCTACCGAACCGCCAACAAATTGACGGCGGAAGATGAATACTGTTCCACGAAGCTGCGCTAATTGCGCGCCATCGGAGCAAGATCAACAAAGGACGGATCTCGGATATTAGCAATTGCAATCTCATAGTTATATTGTCGAGTTAGTTGGAAGCGCGCGCGAAACGGACATCCCGATTGACGATATAGCATCCTGGCGCGGATGCAGAATGCCTCGTGCAATCTTTGAATGAATATATCTACACTTCGAGAGGGACTTTGAGCTGTATTCGGGAACTTACACGAAAATTCTATTGTTAGATGACAAAGCTATAGATAATAGTTTTGCGATGTGTTACCTTGAAGATCATTAGTATCGTTACATTCTCACGAAGTCTCGCGTTTGCGTGATAATTCGGTGATAAGATGGTATTACGGGTTTCTCATCACGCCAATACGAGGGAGAGAGCAAACGAGAAAACTGTCCCTATCGTGACGGGGGACATATTCAGCTTTCGTCAGGCGAAATATCTGAATTAATGTTCGAATGGTCCCCGTCGCGCCCCATTCCGCTTCGTAGTCCGGTTTCCGGGCTTCCGCGCGTCGTCGGGAAGCGACAAAGGTTCACGACGAGATATCGTCCTTGTCCTGCAGTCGGGTTTTCAATTACCCAGCAATTCCCGACGACGTCCGTTTAATTTCTCGTCCTTCCCGCCCGCGCCAGCCCTTTTCTTCATCACTCTTCATCGCGTTTACGCTCCCCGACTTTCCGTCGCCCGTTTCTTTCATGCCACTGCTGCTATTCTTTGAGTTATAAAATGTCGAACTTTGGAATAGTTCTTCCCGCTATCAATAATCACGCTATCAATAATTTATGTCTGTGAATTCTATTCAAACGGGATTTTAGCGAAAATAATTATCCTCGGCACTTCAATTTTATGCTATTATAACTCTAACCCACTAACTTATACTTACTAATTCATGATTATTAACACATTCTTAGTAAATTACTTAAACTTCTGCAGATAAATCGGTCTGCTATGATTACCAAAGTAATTTTCTGGAATTTCTACCTTCTTTGAAAGAAAACTATCTTTTGTCTCGCCAAGTCGCTACGCGAAGTATAGAGGAAACGCGAAAGTTAAGAGCGAAGGCTAATGCACGAGGTAGAGAAATTACTGCAGAAAAATTAGCATATCTAATATAAAGTGGAAGTCAAATATTCTCGCTACGAGTGGCAGCAGCTGCTTTTATTTCGGTGGCAGCGTGCACGGTAATTTTCCTTCGCGTTCCTTTTTCCGCGTTGCCTATACACGTTGGCGCTCCTGTTCTCTTGATGGTCGACGTGGAGTAAATCGCTGCAATGGTTTTTCAGCCGGACGAGCCATTGAAATTCAGGAGGCAAAAATTGCGGCAGCTCTCCTATCGACAAATGGCGGAACTGAGATTAATGCGAAACAGCCAAATTTCTTGCGGGTGTAACTTCGATTCGGAATATCAGGGGAAAAAAATTATACCTTCATATAAATTTCTGCATACAAATTTTCGTCGATTATTTCTTCGCAATTATTTTTCCTAAAAAGATTCTTTTCAAACGTTTTAACAATTACTTTTTATTGTCGCAAAATTTGAATTTAAATAAAATATTCATCATTATTATTATTATTGTTTGCAGCAATGCACGTTATTTTTGATACTATTATTCGTACATTGTTTATATTTAAATATAGATTGTTTGAATTTTGCCCTACATATTTTCGTTTTCCTCAAATATTGATATCCATTTATGCCGAGAATAATAAATATGAATTATTTATTATTTATTATTATTCGGGTACATTAATCATGGCGTGCTTACTTTTGCTAATGGATACGCAGTTGGTCAAAGTTTACATGCCAACAAGGAACTTACGAACAGTCCTTGGAAACCGGTTCGCGAACACACTCGGCACTCTCCAAATTACACACGGCATTTCACATCAAAGCTCATATATCCTAATAATAGTGCGTAAACCAAAAATAAAATTCTAATTAAAATACATTTCGTTGCCTTTCCACGCAGAAATGATGAAATATCACCGAGGTCGCATTCAACAGAGAGTTGGGTTGTGTGTGTGTGTGTGCGTGTGTGTGTGTGTGTGTGTGTGTGTGTGTGTGTGTGCGTGCGTGTGTGTGTGTGTGTAATGTAAAATCTACTAAACTTGCACCCTTAATTATTCATCATGACATGGATGGAGCGGTTAGGAAGTCTGTATCTGTGCTGTTAAAATCATTGTTCACTGTTAAAACAAATAAAACGGCGCTATATTCGTGTCCATAATTATTCACAAAAGTAGAATAGGTTTTCTGCCTCTTTCGACACGTACACGTGACGGTTTTGCAAAGCGTCCGAAAAATTGTCGGTATACGCGTTATCTCTCACGCAATTACAAATCGCGACGTGAGTTGTCGCGCGCACGTTTCGCTAGCATATTGCAGGTGTTCATGGGAAAAAAAAGAGGAAAAAGAGAATACCAGCTGTACGATTACACCCTGACATCCCTCGCGCGTCCTATTTCTTTCAGTCGCCGGGGCTTGTAATTCGTTCCGGCAGTTTTTCTGTCGGCGTATCCGCGAAAAATTCAGGAAGTAGAAATTACCGCGACGCCCGCCGGCCCGACGCGGCCCGGTAATAGAGCCCCGAGATTAATGCGAACGCGTCAAATTTGTCGTCGGCAATGACAAAAGGTCGTCGTCGGCGAGGTCCGTGGACCGTGGAAGCCACGGGGAAAAAAAGGCAAAGTTAGTGAGCCGCGTTTGAAAGGGAGAGAAGTCGACAGTTTTTTCGCTCGGTGTTCTCAGTTTTCTCCCCCTGATCTCATTTTCGCGCTGCAGCATCCTATCCTCTTTTTCCGCTCGTCACTTCTCCTTTCCCCCCCCCCCCCCCGAATCAGCAATCATCACCGCACTCCCACCCTCCTTGCATGAACGCGCGAGAATTTTGCAGCGCGAATTAGTTCGGAATTCCATTCAACTTAACGGAGTATAATCTCAATTTAATATCAATCGCAATAACTGTTTCTTTTTTCCTCTTTTTCTCTACGTGATAATTTTCGCACATGGATGTACGTCTCCCATTGCACGTTTCGATTCTCCCCGCGGATCTCCCTGGCTCGTCGTTTCGAGCGCGGAGATTATCCCCCCCGGAAATCACTGGGGCCTTGGACTCCGCGTGCACTGGCACTGCTTTCTCTCTCCGCCCTGCGGTCGCTGATATCCCGATTTTTATGTTCTAAATTCCCGGTATGTCGCAAAACGTCCCAAACCACGAAACCACACAGCCGGCGGAAGCGCCGGGAGGCAAGAGAATAATTCGAGCATCGGGGATTTTTACGGTCTCTCGCGTATCCGTCTAGTCGAGAAATCTTTCAAGTTGTGTGTACCGCGCTAATTTCAGACGCCCTTATTTTCGTAACTTGGTTTTGCGCGATTCCTGCTTTTAATTTCTAATTGACATATCAGTGTGATATAAATATTTATTATACGATTATTCAATTTATTACCTTTCAAAGTCACTATTCGTAATGTGCCGTAATATCTTTATGCAAAATTCAAATGTATCACGGAGAAAGAACGGTTTTGCTGAAGTATCTAAAAATTTAGCTAGATACAGATCTGAAAATAATTTTGTTGGACCATCAAAATAATTATGTAGAACACTCAAACTGATTGCTAAAATGTCAAAACTTTTTACAGCATTATCATCATACTTCAGCGAGTTACTATAATTATTTTGATGCCGCAACAAAATTATTTTCAGATCTGTATCTAGTTAAATTTTTAGACGCTTCAGCAAAACCGTTCTTTCAGCGTACGTTTCTCAATTCGGAGTCATCGATTGGTAACAAGCGCGCATTAAAGCGTGAAAATTATTTAAGTACGGAGTAATGCACGCCACGGCAGATCGCATCAAAATTTCACACGACCTAATGCACTCCTAATTAATTCCGCATTCCCGCGGCATCATGTATAATCACTCCCCCCCCTCGATTATTTTACCGGGAACTGCATCAAAATTCGAAGATGCATTTTCCATCTGTATACGCGTACGCATTCTTTCTTGCGTGTGCTTGTTAATCCCATCAGCATTAAGTAATTATTCGGCCACCATAGTTTACTTAACCGTCCGTTTTGCCAGCGGAAAGATTATGTCGCGCACTCAAAGGCAAACCGGATTATTCTTTTCCTCTTCCGCGTATGCCTTCATAACCGGTTATTATTTTATTCGGTCTCGCAGTCCCTCCACGGGGACCCACTTGGTCGCCGCTTCTAAAACGCTTTCAATTATACCGACTGTGCTTTGGGTCGGGCAATTTCAACAACCTCGACGAAATTTCATGAATTATTTGCCTCTTACATTCAGCATCATTTGATATTCTGCCCCGTTCCTCCCCTTTTTACTATGGGATTTAATGGGCTGGATCGTTCTCGAAAAATAATTGGCCGAACAATCGACAAGATAGAATAGACACCGTCATGAATGACTATTGAGTCTGTCGACTTTAAATTGGTTGAAAAATCCGCGGATAGTGAGGAAGAAGAGGGATTTCTGGGAGCATCTCCCCCGAGATACTTGTGTATCTCTGTAACTATATTTTTGCGGCACGTTTCATGAACTTTTTAGCATAACCCATAGACATGAAAATTTTAGCTTCTGGAGAGTGTCTTCGCGAGAATGATTCCAGCCACGTAAAAATGTAAGACGCTTAAAATTTAATATAGTCCCTCCGAAGCGTGATTGCAATTTAATCGCATTTTTTCCGAGATTATCGTCATCAACACTTTCTCAACGACAAGACTTCCGAGGGCTGTTACCCTCAGGGAGGGCGTCAAAAACAAGGGTGGCGACAGAGAGATTCGGGAGATAACTTGCGGCATCGACTGTATCACAGGATACTTCTCTACTGAACTGGGTCAATTAGAGGGTAGGCCGCGAAAACCCAACCCTCGACTGATGCCCGCTTTTAGGACGGCGCATTTAAAGAAAGAAAGAAAAGGAAGTGCTAAGGGTACAGAAAGACGGATGACGAGGAGATAAATTAATGGATGATGATGATGAAAAAGTCTTTCCTTCCGCTGTGATCAGCTTCATCTTATTAAGTGGGTTAACTTCTTCAGGAGTTCACGTAAGTGTAGAGGGTGTATCATCAATAACGCGGTCGTCAGAGGAACTTTGAAGCGAAGATATTATGCCATTACGCAAGCAATTGTCGGATGTCTCTCATACGGCTCGGGGTATTATAGATGTTCCGCGCGGCAACAGATAAGAAAAGTTATTGTACCCTTAGTTCAGTCCATAGATGCTGAGATCCTTAGATGAGGGGAAAGAAAATTGAAGTATGGAAGCCGATACACGGAACGATATTGCCCATATTTCTCGCCATACACATCATACTCTCGAGTCTCGCCATATCTCTCTTTATGAGTTCTCAATTGCCGTGGTCTGGCAATATCATTCGCGGCGCGGATCTATTATACGCGTACTTGTTATCTTAAGCTCGAGAGCGGAATGGCGACGTTACGTTTTTCGAAATTTCTCGGTAGCGAGACAACATATTTTTTGTAAACGCAAGTCGTGCAGTTTGTCGGGCACAACCATCGCGTTCAATTCCCTCGAAACTTCGCCCGGTCCATTACCGCAGAACCGAAATATCGTCCGCTCCTCCGACCGCACAACGCGCACCAGCGGAAGGTGTACACGCTCGTGTCTGTCTGTCCGTCTCTCAGCCCGGCGGCACCGACCTTGGTATCAGGATTTTCGCTTCCAATTTTACCAAGAAATCCGTGATTAACGAGACACCCGGCGATACCGAAACACTCGACGGCACAAAGCCGGACCGTAATCGGGATTTTGCGCCGAGTATCTACCCTGCCTCGTAGAGACGCGGACGTAAACGGGTACTTTACGGGTACAACGCCGAGAGTAACACTCACGCCTCGCATAAGCGCACGCTTCCGAGCGAAACAACGACGCGCTATATAGATGCAGGCCGAGCAGCACTTCGTAGTCCCGGGGAAAGATAAACCGAGATATCCCTTGTTTGCGTCCCGAACGGATTGAGAAGAATGGAATTTCGTTTCCACCAGCTAAATCTATTGCGTTATTTTCGCCTGAAAAGAGGAGCGTAAACGGAAAGCTGGTAAATATAAAGAGTATCGAGCCAGTCGAGTCGAGCGATAATTTCTAATCCCTCGGATGAACTTAGCAGAGATTTCTTTACTTTACAAGGTACATATTTAACCCTTAACTAGCACGCGGGGTCGAAAACACCCCAAAACAAATTTCGTCAAGTTTAGACATCTTTCTTGGTCGGTTAATCTATGAATTTCGCATAAAATTAATTAATTAATTATTATAAAAATCAAGATTTTAATTTAGAAAAAAGAGGCACAGGCGTGAAAATAAATAAATTTGCATTAAAGAGGGCATTTTCATGAAAATAAATAAATCATGAAAAATTTTTAAATATTCACTACAATCATAATTTTTTTCGTAAAGTACTCTATCTCAAGAACATTGTGTTAAATTTTTATAAAAAAATATTTATTTTTGACTAAGATATGATTTCTTTAGCAAAACGCATTTTTCATAACATTTCAAGAATTTTTTTGAAGCCTTAAAACTAAAAATTTCATAGTTTAGGCTAATGGGTATTATTTTTCAGTGTTTAATGTATGTACTTGATTTTTTCAAGCCTATTGGAGCCTCCATTTCGCCGTAACCAACGTTCAAAGTCGTGTGGGGTATACAACACCCCGTGTGCAGATAACGTTCGATCGCGGACGTGTGCTAGTTAAGGGTTAATATATATTATATAATATTATTATATTATATAATATATAGGGTTATAAAATATATTCTTTATTATTAAAAAAATGTACGATTGGAAAAAAGAGCCATTAACGTATAGTCGAACAAGCTTTCTCCACCTTGAAAACATCGAATTTACTAGCTCGAATCCAACAATTTGACTACGCTAATGCCAACAACTTCCTTCCGCCACCATTACGTTCGTTCTATTATACGTCCATTTTGCTCCCTTAAGGAACCTTCATTTCCAGTTATTTAGACAAACTCTCGCGTTTTCGATGACGCGAAAGAAAACGCGATGCAAAGAAAACGGAGAGGAAAATTGGCTTGGAGTGGAGCAACGAGAGACGGGCGGGGGGGGGGGGGGGCGAAATCGGTTGCCGTTTCATTGGTCGAGTTAAAGCCGCAGCTGCATCGCACACGGGTATCGTATCTGCAGCTGCGAGAGCTGCGAGCGGCAGTAAACGAGCCACGAAAGGAGATGAGAGAGCGTTCAAGGAGAGTCGGATGTAGAGGAAAAAAAACTAAATGGGACGACCCCTCGGCAACGCCTTTGGATCAAAGCTTACCCTCCCCTCTCTCTCTCTCTCTCTCTCTCTCTATCTCTGTACCTTCTCGAATGCGCGGAGTTAACTTTCGGCACGAGGTCAACGCAAACATTTCGGAAACTCCGGTCGGATTGCGCCAACGGCGAAACACGCTGCAGGAGCCGGATGCAGATGTTTTGCAGCTTCAGCAGCGAAAGACGACGATGCACGAATGTAGTATAGTGCCGTGTGGTATATAGGTAGTATAGCGCGCAGCTTAGCAGCAAGCATGTCTGTCTTTATCTCTCCACAGGGTGATTCGGACAAAATTGTGCGCGCTCGGCACGACGTCGCAGGGTAACGCGATTTACGCAAGGTGCGCGGGCTTATAATCCGCTCGACGCGATGAATCTGTTAATTTCATCGCGCCAGGTAGTGTCAGCGTTTTAATTAACCTTGCAATTAAGCGCCAAAGTAGTTTAACGAGGTTTAATTACCGGAATCGAAGTAAATATACCACCGACCACCAACGCCACGGTCGAGTCTCTCTCTTTCTCTCTCCCTCTCTCTCCTTTCTCGTTAAGAAATAGTTTATCGCGAACCGCGGTATCGCGCGCGGTCATCGATAATGTTCTTTTTATTTTACAGCACGGGGATCGTCGCCTTCTACAAATCACGATTTTCTACCATGTCGCCTGCGTATGACCGTTGCACGCAGCGAAAAGACGAAGAAACGGATTTGGTTGTTTTAAGAACATTTTCTGCCGTTTGCGCTTTCTCTTTTTTCTTTTAAAATTACAACAAATCTAACTAAATTATTAAGCGCTGTATGAGCAGATATAAAAATTTCGCTCGAGTATAATGTATCTGATTAAAAATGGACGGTACTTTTGATAACATTTTGATAAAGTGGCACATATTTTCAATCGAGCAGTCGATGGGAAAACGATACCCCACGTAAATATTATAAAACGCGCAATGAGATCGGAGTGTAATGATGCAAGGAAAATAATCCGCGAATCCGAATGGTAGAAACAATGCAATTCCCAAATGGTCGAAAGAACCGGGGAATAAGAGACGAGGAAACAAGATCGCGATGATTGGCTCAGAGCCGTATCCCGACCGACACTACTTTCCTACCCCGCTGAAATATCAGCTGAAAGGTAAGATTAAACGGCAATAAATAAATTTTGCGAGAGGAGAGCTCCAACACGAATCGACAAGGCACGTAAAATACAGCGAGCACCGTCGAGGGACTCGATATCCGAAGTCTGACGCGGTAACGCGGTCGGTCGCGCGCGAAACGAGAAGAACGGGGGACTTGGGAAGTGCGCGGGAGGTTTCGTCCCCGAATGACGGAAATAAAAGGAAAGATACGCGTGGAGATCGTTCTCTGTTTAAGTGAAAACTCGGAGATATCGCCCGGCGTAAAGTTGCCAGGCGAGGGGAGGCTGATTCCCGTGGAAAAACGCGTGCAATCTTCCGCGGAATGTCGCGGCGGGCGACAAACGTGACGACAACGATGCTGATCGCGCGCGGGCACATTCATCTCGCACTGAAAAACCAAATTATAGATAAGACGCAATATCTGATAGCCACGAATATAATGCCGGAGTCGTCGAGACCACGGGGCTTTTATGACGCCTTTATGACGACTCTCTCCCTCTCCGTCGCCATCCCAACTTCTTCGCCGATATAGCACAATCCTCCCTCTCGCAATTTACGCCCTGATGTTTACGACCGCTCGTGATTGCGCGAAATTCGCGTTTCATCGCCGGTCTGATTAACCTTTAACGTCCCCGATCGTACGACGTATGCAGTGCTATACGTCCACGGGCTACCGTTTCGCCGGGTTTCATTAAACGTAAATTTCCTGATTTCGTGAATTGCGCGGTTATAAAATGGATTAGCACATATTGTTTTGGCGTTTGTTAGTAAACAAAGGCGTGAGTTTAAAGGAGTTAAATAATTAATGAGCTTTTGCGGAATATCGTTACTGCGAAGATTATTAATTAATATAAGCAAATAAATGTTTGAAAAACGGGTTTTCATGTAGAGGGGAAGAAAGAGAAACGGAGAGGGAGAGAGGGAGGGCGAGAGGGAGGGAGGGAGGGAGAGAGAGAGAGATCCCGCAGAATTCAACGAAAAAGGCACCTTGATATCCTCAGTAATTACGGAGAATTCTCGTGCGTCTCAGCCGCAAAAAGATTCGCTCTTTACTTTACAAGATTAGCAAAAAAGCACTCGTACAGAATGAAATCCTCGCAATGTAAAAAAAATCAGCTTGCAGCGGTGCTGCGACCAAGTTCCGCAATGAAACTCGAGAGCAAGGAGTAGGATTCCCTGCCGAGAAAGCGAGGAGGGATTTCCTAGCAGATATTCCCCCGTACTCTTTACACGCGGCTCTCTCTCTCTCTCTCTCTCTCTCTCTCTCTCTCTCTCTCTCTCTC
>NW_020225310.1:151207-161350 GCF_003070985.1 Temnothorax curvispinosus | reverse complement strand
CTCTCTCTCTCTCTCTCTCTCTCTCTCTCTCTCTCTCTCTCTCTCTCTCCGGGTCGAGGAGAGCCTGAGCTGAATGAGCGGAAAAAGAAGTTCCGTACTCTTTTGCCGGAGAACCAAGTTCGAGGCGCGCCCCATGAACCGTGGATACCGAAACGAAGTGACGCTAAACTAATTTCACCCGCTTCTGCTCGGAACGTTTTTCGACCCTCCGCCTTCGGCGCCTGGAACTAAACCCCCGTCGACAGTGAGGGGGGAGGTCGTGGTTGTGAAAAAAAAAAAGAACAACATCATGGCTGCAGCCGTGGATGAAAATCTCGCGACACAAAGGGCGCCCCATCTCCCTTACCACCCCCCCTCCCCCTTCACGTGCCAGCTCCTTTTGCGCTTTCCGTCTCTTTCGTTTTTTCCCTCACTTCTTTCATCTAGCGTCACAACATTTCCCCCCCCCCCCCCATTCTCCCCTCATCTGCCGTACTAATTGACGTTTCGCTGGCGTGCACTCCTGGGAGGCAACTACTCCCTTCGGAGCTAGGGCCGCGAGCTCTCTTTGTTATCCTAATCACGAGAGCGATGTCGTTAGCCGGTGCTTCCCGCCATGCGCGCGTACGGCCGCACGCGCAGACCGCTTTTATTTGCGAGCTAATTTATTATGCTAATTGCTTTCCCGAGTGCGCTCCGTTCCGCGCGCGCGAGTCGACTCGCGTGCTCGTTTCAAGAACGAAGCGGCGCGCGAACCTCTAGTTCTCGTACAATTTGTCCCCTCTTACACTCTTTCCTTCCTCTCTTCCCCGCTCGCGCCCGTACAGGTTTCCTGTGCTCTTTTGGCTTTTTTTTTAATCATGCGACGAGCTTAAAGAAAACCACGGGTATCGCGCGCGTGCTGCAAAAAGAGGACAATTGATTGGCCTGATTGCGATTGTACTACACGAGCGTTTACTCGAGTTCTCGCCGCGCGTTTTCTGCACGCGCTTGTTATCTGCTATTTTATGTAATCAATAGAAGTCATTGTTAATAAAAGTAACTATTATTAATACCGATTACGTAAACTTCCTATTAATAATTCGTAATTTTTACCATCGTTATTTAATTGTAAGATTTTTCGAGATTAGTTACTCCAATCAACCGAATTGTTTTAATTAAAAAAAAAAAAAAAAAAAAAAATCTCGAGATACCGCGACAAAAAATAATAAGGTGATTGAAATCAAAAAGCTAGATGTCCTTTATTTAGAAAACATCCATTTGTGTCTTTTGCTTATTTTAATCAAGCCTATACCATTTGTGTAAACCCGGAGAACTATGCGCTTGTAGTTTAATGGAAACTCATTCTGATACAGATTGGGGGCTTTCGATTGGATGATATTCCATTTTGTTTTATCACAAAGAGATAGAGTTCTATGCACAAACATTAATCATTCCCTTTGATATTCTACAATACGCAACATATACATTCGATTACGTTGCATTGCAAAACAAAGCTAGAAATGACGAATTCCTATTAGATTAAATATTTTAACATGCGCAAATAGAGCCTAAGTTAATATATTTGCCATAACGTGCTGCGCAATCTCTATCGTTAACTTTGTTATCTGATGGGCTTGATTAAAGGCAAGCGCAATATAATGCCGGTCGTAATAATTCAATTACAA
Organism: Temnothorax curvispinosus; assembly: GCF_003070985.1. Lineage (NCBI taxonomy): Eukaryota > Metazoa > Arthropoda > Insecta > Hymenoptera > Formicidae > Temnothorax > Temnothorax curvispinosus. The sequence continues at coordinate 159,704 of NW_020225310.1, read as the reverse complement.
TTTATAGTACCACTGCGCATTGCCCATTACCGGTAAACAATTTATTTGCAGCTGCAGCTCATACATCTGTGCATAAATTACGTTCGTTTGTAATTATTGACAACTCACCTGTACAGTATTGGAAAATACCATATTAAAGAAGATATCAGTTTCGTATATAATTTTAGGACATAATAATATACAAATTAATTAATATAATTCGGAATATCGAAATCAGAAATTATAGCTCTGGATGTTTGAACATTAATTTGTATTCGTAATGTTTAAATATGTAGAATGATTAAATGTTAACTCACAATATGGTGAATGCTCCATCATTAATATATATCCGCGAGTAACGATTTGCCTTACTCGCGGATATGAATTAATAATAGTCGTCAAAGTGTTGTGAAAGAAAATGTTCAGAAAGTTACATATTTAAAAAAAATTGGAAAAAAAGAAAATAAATCTAGTTTTTTTTTTTTTCATAAAACACACATTAAGATCCTTAAATATTACCGTACGGAATTTACTTTCGCGAAATAGATTACATGTTGTAATATTAAACACAACCTCGTCACGAAACTTATTGTCACGGCATGATACAGAATAAGTTTAAAATAACCCGAGTATGAATATTTCCGTGCATTCTACTGTATTTTCATGTTGCATAGTGTTAACCTATATCTATACTCTGACGAGCGAGACATTGCAATTTGTTATCAACTACATTTACATCTACATACGTTTTACCTCAAATTTACATATTTCGATGCATTAATTTTCTATCTAAAGCACAAGATCTTTCTACTACAATAATTTCTGCACTATAAAATGACAATTTATGAAGTTTATTTTAAGCGCGCGTGCGAGAGAGAGGAGCTATTCTTCTTCTTTTAGAAAATTAATTCCGCATATTGTGCTCTGTAGGTACCTTATTGACTTTCGCATCTGAAATCAGGGCGCCTAAGGTGTTAACATAACGTTCGGATAACATACGAGGCGTTTATTTTGAAAGTAAGCCAGTTTCGAGACATCATGAATTTGAATGAGATGTGAACACGAACCGACGCGCAGACATAGCGCAATGAGTTTAACGAGATTTTCGATAAGCGGGTTTACCACGGCCCCGAAATATATATCAGACCTCATATTATTTCGATTCCGTCTGCGGGAGAAAAAAAAAGAAGAGACGTCCTCGCGAATCGAACGGTGGAATTCTCCGGAGAAACGGCATCCAGGCTCGCCTGCATCGTACATTGCGGTGTCTTGATTATCTGCAAATCTCGCGAGAGATTTACACGGCGGTTCAACGTCGAGCTCGTCTGCGCCATCCCTCGTCGCGCTCTCATCTCTCTCGCCTCCCATCTCTGATTTTTTTTCCTCTCTCGGCCTGCCTGCGGCGCAAGGCGCAACCCTTGTTCGCGGTGGTAGAGCTGATCGAGAAAAATCACGCGACTCGGGGAAGAGGCGAAATTGACTCCAGATGCGATGTCGGAGACGAGAATGCACACCGGGAAAGAAGAAACGCGAGGCAGGATAGAAGAGGCTGCGGGAGAGGAAAGAAGGGAAGGTCGTCGTGTCAGGTTATTGAGAGGTGTGCGCCATTATCGTTCGCCGTTCGCTGCAAAAAGTTCCCGGATCCCAGGACGAGTGCGCCGGAACGAGGAATACGCGTTTTCGAATACGTGCCTCGATCCTCGATCGTCGACGAGCGCGCACCGAGAGGCGCGCCCGAGGAGGACAACGAAATGTCTCGCCGAAAGGAATTTTCGCTAAGTTAAAACGCGCTACGGGAGACTGTTCCGCTGCTAACGCGAGCTGTAAACTAAGCGGAAAACGCGAGTGACGGAATTTACGGCACGACATTCCGTTTTGATCATGATCGTTTCAAGTTTTACTCTCAGACGCACAGCCGAAAACTGAAGTTTAAACTATGGCGCGGGGAGGGGGAGGAAAGAAAAAAAAAACAGGATGTCAACCGCGCGCGAGTCCGTTGCCGTTCTGACAACGGCGAGATTGAAAAGGTGTATCCCAGCGTCGTGGATGCAAAACGACGAATCAGCGGAATACTTTGTGTGATAAATGAACAATGCGCGACTTCAAAGTGAAACCTGCCGACGAAAAGCGCAGCTGGATCCAGCGAGATCTACCGAATGGTTTTATTTAAGGGGAGAAACTACTGTGACGGCCGGAAAAAAAGCTATTTTCATGAATTTGTTTTCGCGAAAAATAATAAATTTAATTGAATTGGTATGTCATTTCTTTAAAGTACATATATTAAATATATTGTAAAAAAAATCATTAAAAAATATTAATATTTGCGCTTTCAGCGTGTGGTGCCGTCTCCGCAAAAAATCTGGTCGGTCGCATATCTCGGTCAATTTTTATCCGAATAACTTGAAATTTGAACAGAATGTTTATAACAAAATTGTCTTTAGTTAAGCGTATGGATTTTTTGAAATATTAATTTTTAACAAAATGGCGCAGTTCTAAAGAAAAGAATTCGAGATTTAGACGAAAATTTTGCTACTTTTTAAATTGTCATTCAAAAATTAATTGTCCAATCAAAAAAATCGTACGCTTAACTGAAGACAATTTTGTTATAAACATTCTGTTCAAATATTCAATAAAAGTTATTCGCCAGTGATGAAATAATTCGGTATAGTTAAACGGCCTGATTGGCAAGTTTTATTAAGCATAACACAACGACGTTTCGACCACTATTTTGGGTCCTTTTCAAGTTATTTTAGCAATGATGGATCATTGTGCGTCAAACATATAAAATTCGTGGCGGGTCGGAAAAACACCGGTCTCATGTGAAGGCCGAGCAACTAATGAATTTGTTGTTCTCATTAGTTGTTCGGCCTTCACATGAGACCGTCGTGTTTTTCCGACCCGCCACGAATTTTATATGTTTGACGCACAATGATCCATCATTGCTAAAATAACTTGAAAAGGACCCAAAATAGTGGTCGAAACGTCGTTGTGTTATGCTTAATAAAACTTGCCAGTCAGGCCGTTTAACTATACCGAATTCTGTTCAAATTTCAAGTCATTCGGATAAAAATTGACCGAGATATGCGACCGTCCAGCTTTTTTTGCGGAGATGCACCGCACGCTGAAGGCGCAAATAATATTTTTTAATGATTTTTGTTTTACAATATATTTAATATATGTATATATCTTAAAGAATTGACAAACCAATTTGATTAAATTTATTATTTCTCGCGAAAAAATATTCGTGAAAATAACATTTTTTTCCGGCCGTCACAGTGGTTTCCCGGGTTTCCCCCCAAACAAAAAATTGCGACTTTTTTTTCTCCGTTATCCACGTTTTTTTCCAAGTATTATCTATAACACAGTAACAGTACTGTAATAATAATAATTGGCTAGATTAAGAATAGAGGATATTCCGAATAAATAATTTATCGCTCTTTATAATCTTACGGTAAATCGCTTCTAGGAAGTTGAACGTTCGATAATCTTGTTCTAAAATAAACGATAAATCGATACAACGCGCAATCTCTATTTATTTACCGGTATTCGCCGGATATTTCATGTCGTTACTTAACGTAAGGAGAAACGATGTTCGTGCAATACTGTTAAATTTATGAACAGGAAGTTACGCGGTCGGAAGGTACACGCTCCGGTCGTCCCCCTAACAAGTGTACTATCACCTGCTGCGTGGGTGTGCTAGTAAGATCGAGCCCTCTTGGGGTGTCCTTCGTCTCCTTTCATCTCAGCCTCTTTGCTCATTGGTCCAGTTCGTTCGAGACGCCAGAAAGAAACGCGGTGGTAATTTAAAAAGGCTTCTCTGATCTCTGCAAGTTTTCTCTCATCTAGACTATTCATATTTTCTATTTTCTATATCATATTTTCGTTGATCTATCTTCAAAGATAGTGTAGTCAATATATCGAAGATGTTACGTAGCGAATTTTATCGGATAATAAGGTCGAATACTACTAAAGGAATACTCGATAAGGAAAGTAAAGTAATTATTCCAAAATTGTCGAAACGTTGTGCGGCATCTTTAAAATCGTGTGTATTAATTTTACGATCGTATTTTTAATCGGAGGCTCAATTACGAGGTTGTTTCAATCATCCAGCGGTCGAAAAAAAGATCAGCGATGTACGGCGCGCGATTAAATTATTATTTACCAGCGAGCTGCGGGCATTAAAAGCTCATTTGCACGTGGCCGCACCGTGATACCGACAGGCGAGCTGTGTGCTTCGAGGCAGACCGTAGCCGCGCGGTTTTACCCGTTTTTTCTCAGTTCTCCGACAAGAGAGGAGTGTCGGAATAACTCATTCCTTCGAGGCCCGAGTATTATTCTGAGTGAAGAAGCGTGAGATGAAGTGGAGATTAAGCTCGCGACCACCTCGGTTTAATTGAAACCACGAAAACGGCACGAAAAATTAATTAATGGGCGGCGGTACACCTCAACAGTCATCGAAACGTTGCTCCGCTGCGCTGCTGGCGTCGTTTTGCCTGCAACAGTTGCACGTTCACGCCGGAATATCTGGATATTCCATTCTAACCACGCGCACCTGGCTTTTAATTTATTTTTCTCAATTAGAGCGGCCGTTGGCGATTTAGTGTCTTTCCTTTTAACTCGCGCTTGCGCGAGTTTTTCTCCATTTTCACGAGGAACGCGTCTCAAACGGTTGAACGGACCGTCGAAGCCGAGAGCTCGTTGTTTTCGATATTTCGCGCATTTCCAGATGCGGCGGCGTGCAATCGGATCCGATAATTATCGAAGCTGACGGATGAGATAGTTCAGATATCTGATAAGATCGATATACAGGTTTTTCCCGACGAGATGTTTCATTGCGGGATTATCGACATCTACAATGATTCGCGTCTTGCTGCGACGTTTACAGTAGATCCTTTTACCGTCCTATTAAACGAGTCATATAACAAATAGCGTGTCTAGACTTGTAAAATCGCATATTTCTCAATAGCATTTACTAAATGATATTCCATGCAACACAGTGCATTTTCTTCAAACTAAGCTATTCAAAGCAAAGATAGCAGTACCTTAAACGTCTGGCACGCGGCTCTCTGAGTACATACTTCGTTAATTTCTTTCATCGTTGCTCTCCGAGAGAGTTTCCCTTCCTTTTGCTCCTGGGATCAAAAGAGCACACACCAGGTTCGTTCGTCTCGTATTTGCCGACACACAACCACCCAGATATAAGCACATATACTCGCGCGGCAATTTTCCGTGCGGGAGTATTAACGAGTATTTCCGCTGGCATTACAGCTAAAATCTTCCCTAGTCATTTGCATAAGAAAATGATATATATGCAGACGTTCGTGTTACGATTTTGCGAACAAGTCTTTCCGACGCGGAAATAAATTTTTATTTAATGTACAATCTGCATGTATTGTCGTGCGGAAATTTGCGTGAGCACAAAAAGACACTCGATTGAAATCTCATATTCGAAATAAATTCATATTCCTTGCAAATTGCAGTATGTATGGGTTGCTCGTAAAATCGGCGGCAGTCGAAATTTTCACTCCAAACAGGCGGCATAATATCACTCGCCGGAGGCGACCGCGGCGCATAGAGAAACCAGGAACAAACGCATCGCGAACCGACGAGGACTGAAGGGCGCTCGTTTTCCGTTGCTCGTCTCGTCTCTCAGGAATAGGGCCACCACAAAGGGATTTATGAAAGTGGGAGGTTCCGTGATTGTTGAAGTCTCGCGAATAATAAAATAATTGTACATTTCTTTCTATAATTGTATTAAAATTAGAATAATACGATTATATTAAGAATAATAAAGACATTGTAAAAACGCAATCAAATCGTGTATAACGAGAAACGCGAGTGACACGCTGTTTCTATTTCATTGCGGGCGATATGGAGATGCGACAATAACGTTTCGACATGCGGGATGTGTCCGTGTGGTTGCTTTTTCGTCAAATCCAGTTCCAGGTTTTAGAGGGCCAACCGCGTATTGCCCAAGCGCCGCGGGAATCTTCTAAGCGGCTCTACGCGAAAAAAAAACACCTCTCTTCCACGTATACCCCGCGGGCGCTCCTTCTTTCCGCGGATGACACTGACGAATGTCTGCCGTCGCCGGCGGAATTATCTGACGCGCGCTTCTTGCCGAGAGAGAAACGGATTCACAGGGGCCACCTGATGTTTCCGCCCCATGGCGGTGCAAGGTGATACGAACGAGCGGAATATTCGATATCACTTCTCGCGCGCGCGGCGGCGCAGCGTCTCAATCCATTATAATTATATCAGAGGGATGGGCACACACACACACACACACACACAACACACACGCACACGAGGGGAGGCGTAAGACGCGCTGCGGGGGAGAACGCGACGGGGGCAGAGGGCGAGGGGGAGGAAAGATTAATAGCTCGCAACAGCCGTGGTTGTTGCAGCTAACGATGACAGAATGAAAAATAAGTGTCGGATAACAGCGAGTGTTTCTAATGTAATAAATAGGCTGGAATTAATGTGCGATTTTTCATCGGCCGTTATCGAGTCGTGTATACCTCTCGCGCTGCAATTTCGCGCATAAGGGATCCCGTAACGGCGATTAATGATATCGTACGCGCGAATAAACGATTCTCGCGCGCGCGCGACGCTTCACTATTGTGTTTATTACCTCGTGCAAACGCATTCGATAAATCGGCATATTGTCACGAATGCGGAAAATATGGATCATTGTATGAGAATGGTTATTTCTTTTCAATTTCGATACGAACGTGGAAAGAGCTTTTTGGCTCTCGAAAGAAATAAACTTGGAAAAAATAACGCGGCAGCATTTTCTCATTAGCCTTCTTGTGAAACATCTTGTGTTTGCTAACGTGTAAAAGGAAGTTTAATTCCGTAAAGGCCTTCTTTCTAGAATTAAAACATTCTTTAGACAATGGTATTCAAATTAAAATATTAGACTGATATATATCTGCAATTTGCAATTTCTCGTAATAGCATTAATAAGCATCATCGTCAGGATGAGCGCGACCGCAGTCTCGCAAAGATAGCGTCCTCAGCCTTGCAGCTGAAGCTTTTCAATTGAATTAAAGATATCACTTTTAATGGCGGAGATAGGCAGAATACCGAGATAAATAAAGAGAAAGAGAGAAAGAGACGTCGCGCGAGCTTACACAAGCACCACGTACGCGAGCAGTGGCGGCGGCCGGGCTCGTAGAATCGCGCATTGCACTGTGCGCGGCACTCCGGCGAAATATTCGTTTGCCTGAGAAACGTAATTTGCGCGAATGAAATTTGTACAGTAATCTCCGTACGTGTACGCGCGCGAGCAAGCGACCGCGATCTCTGCAGGCGCCAACGGTTAACTGGAAAGTTCAACACGATAATGCCGGTTTAATATCGTGCAGCTTTCGGAGAAGTCACCGTGTGCCGGATCGCGTTACAGATCGCGATATTCGTCTAATTCATGCCAGAATTCAAACAGGAGCGTGTAGTATCCCGATAGCATCGACGACGAGTGTCGACGAGCGTCGGCGGGCGGCGCGCACCTTATCACGTACGCTAACTAGTTAATTAAGGGGCGCACGTTTCCTAATTAAGTCGACTACCTCCGTCTGTCCCTTTGCCGACACCGCCACGCCCGCGCCGTCTTCGCCATGAACGTCGAATTAATACCGGCCCTCGGCTTTTGTACGTCGCGCGCACGGCGGGCGTTCGCGCGAAATGTCACTCGCGCGCTAATATCCGCCACGGTTAAATTCGCGTGAATAAATAGGGGCCACTCCGGTAAATGGATGCACAGGGGTTTGCGCGATACGCGCGCGAGGAGTGAGGATGTTTTCACCCGTGCCAATTCCACGTCAGACGACGACGGCGTGAATCTCCTTTCCCCTCGCGCGCGTATCTTGTGGTATTCAAAGCAGTGTGTACAGTGGTATACGCTGCGCGCGACACGTATACAATACGCGGGAGACAAGAGTGCTTTAGCGTCGGCGATGCCGCGACTTAATGAAGCACGAGCGAAATGTTTAACCGCGCGCGAGCCTCCTCGGGTGTGAAGTCTTTTTTTTTCGATCCTCTCTCGCACGGCCAATTCAATTTTCACGCAACGACACCTCGCGATTGATAATTGCCACACCACGGGAATAAATAGAATGATGGTTAAATCAGAGGCGATTAACTTGCTAGCACTGCAAATTTGCTAAGGAGTGTTTACACTTTGCTCCGTTCGACGCGAGTACCTAATTAAATATCCCGTGGCGGAAGTGTATTCATCAAGCTCGATGGAAATCATTTCTGGAGACCGTACATGGAATGTGGTGGTACAAAACGTTGATATCTCTCTTGAGAAGGGTCGGCACCAGAGCGGTAGAATCCTCGCTAGATCACAGCTAGAATGTGCTCCGTTTTCTGTCACATAAAACGGAAACTGACATACTATTACCCAGTGCATTCTATCATCTTCTCGTGTCAGAATAGTTGACGCTTTATATTTTATAAGTAACTTCCACACACACACACACACACACACACACACACACACACACACACACAC